>NC_038242.2:18464795-18532942 GCF_000004515.6 Glycine max | reverse complement strand
CCTGTTACAACAAATTCAACAGACAACGTCACAAGTCAAAACACAGCACAAAGACCTTTGTCATACATATTAAACAAATGGTGTCAAGAGACATACCTCTTGCATCACTCTATCACGGGCTACTTGCATTGAAGATTTTCCTGAAAGTCCAGTGAGGAGATGCTCTGCACCAAGGTTGGAGGTCATGATAATGACAGTGTTTCGGAAGTCCACAGTACGGCCTTGGCCATCAGTTAACCTCCCATCATCCAAGACTTGAAGGAGAGTGTTAAACACAGATGTGTGTGCCTTTTCCACTTCATCAAAGAGTACCACACTATAAGGCCTCCGCCTTATAGCTTCAGTTAGTTGACCTCCTTCTTCATGTCCAACATACCTGAAAGTCGAAACAATGAGTCAGTTATCTGTAGTTCATACAGAAAACTAACAATAAACTGAAATGTGAAAATGTCAATCCACACACCCTGGTGGTGCACCAATCAACCGCGAAACAGAGTGTTGTTCCATGTATTCAGACATGTCAATTCTCACCAATTGATTTTCGTCATCGAAGAGTTGCTCAGCAAGTGCCTTTGAAAGCTCAGTCTTGCCAACACCAGTTGGACCCAAGAACAAGAAGGAACCAGTTGGTTGCTGAGGTCTTCCAAGCCCAGCTCTTGATCTCAGCACAGCTTCAGCAACAGCATTAACTGCTTGGTCTTGCCCCACAACTCTCTGGTGCAATCTGTCAGCAAGACCAATCAACCTTTCTTTATCGTTTTGGCCAAGCCTTGTCACAGGTATACCAGTCCAACGGCTAACAACCTCGGCTATGTGTTCAGGTCCAACAGTTTCTGTCAACATTACATTCCCCTCATTGTTCCCTTCAAGCTCTTGTATTGCAGATTCCACCTCCTGAATCGCCCCATACCGCAAGTCTGCAGCTCTAGCAAGATCATATCGCCTCTCAGCCTCTTGTAGAGCGAAGTTCAGCTCTTCCCTTTTCTGCTTTAGTCGTCGTATATTATCAATCCTTTCCTTCTCCTTTTTGTACTTCATCATCAAAGGTTGCAACTTGTCTCTCAAGTCATCAAGCTCTTTCCGCACCTGAACATAGCAAAGAATGAGAGTTACAACAGTGTACTACAAGCACGTTCCCAATTACAAGAACAAGAGAAAGCAATACTTACTTCCACTAAACGAGCTTTACTAGCTTTGTCCTTCTCTTTCTCTAGTGCATGAAGTTCCACTTCTAGCTGCATTCTCTTCCTTTCAAGGTTATCAATTTCCTCTGGATGACTATCTAGTTGAACTCTCACATTGGCACAAGCCTCATCAACTAAATCAATTGCTTTGTCCGGAAGATGTCGACCTATACAATCAAAATAACCACATTAAGTAGACATAAGAAATAACTTCAATTCAAATCTAATTTCTATATAGTTCCAATGTAAAAATTTATCCTATCAACTATTCAGAAATCAAATTAATTTGTGATTAGATGACAAGCGTGTATAAACTATTTACTCATTTCAATAAACTTGATGTTTAAATTAAACAACTTAATGAATAAATAAAAACTAATGTACTACTCAAACACACTAAAGCATCTCTATACACCAAAACAGCACACAGCACATACCAGTGATGTAGCGACTAGACAACTGAGCCGCTACAACCAAAGCACGGTCCAGAATCCGAACACCATGGTGACCTTCATATCTCTCTTTCAACCCACGAAGTATACTAATAGTGTCAACAACACTCGGTTCTGCCACGTACACCTGCTGAAATCTTCTCTCAAACGCAGCATCCTTCTCCACATACTTCCTATACTCCTCAAGCGTGGTGGCACCAATACACCTCAACTGACCCCTCGCAAGCATAGGCTTGAACAAATTAGCAGCATCCATGGAACCTTCACCTTTCCCCGCACCAAGAACCAAATGAATCTCATCAATGAACAAAATAACCTTCCCCTCAGCATCCTCCACCTCCTTCAAGACCGCTTTCAACCGCTCCTCAAACTCCCCTCTGTATTTTGCGCCCGCAACCAATGCACCCATGTCCAATGCAATGAGTTTAACATCAGAAAGATTGCTAGGTACATCACCTTTAACAATTCTCTGTGCCAACCCTTCAACCACTGCGGTCTTTCCCACTCCCGGTTCTCCAATCAAAACCGGGTTATTCTTTGTCCTTCTAGATAAAATCCTCACAACCCTTCGAATTTCCTCATCCCTTCCAATAACAGGGTCAAGCTTGCCTGCTTGTTCCACAAGGTCTCTTCCATAGGTCTTCAGAGCCTGAAAATTAAGAAAAAACCGAACTTGAGCTATCTTGAACTATTTGAACACATTAAATACTGGATAAGCTCATTTATTTGATTAAATAAGCAAATTCAAACTAGAATCAAGCTTGATTATTTAAATAAGTCACATCTAAATTTTACAAACTCGACAAAACTATTACTACGTCCGTCCTTTTAATCTGTCTTTTAAGGTTGATTTGTGGAATCAAGAAATACAATAAATTTTCGTTATTATAATAAAACAAGCTGTGGTGTTTCTTATTTCACCCATTTCTCTTTCCACTCCACGGTGTAAACTAATTAAATATAAAGAAACATCAAACACGTAAGGGTATAGTTGATAAAAAAAATAATTAATATGATCTTGAACTTTACAGACGACAGATAAACACGAACAAAGATTATTAAAAAACCCGACAATTAAAAAGGAAAGGGATTAGTATCTAGTACTACTACTATTATTAAATTTTCATAAAGTAAGAATAATTAAGACATGAATAAGTCACACACAAGTCAGATTTTAAAATAGTGTAATTCAAACTAATTTAAAGAAATGAACTAAGCTAAACAACTCAAATTTTTCAAAAGATGATCCTAAATTGTTTAGTACTGGTACCTGAAAGGTTGAATCACCAGTGGCACTTTCCACTTTCTTCCCTTCCTTGCCACGAAGCCTCTCCACTTCAGATTTGACCTTCGAAGCCGCCACGCCAGCTTCGTTGAGCAACTCCGCTATCTGAGAATCTTCAAGAAGGCCGAGGATGAGTTGGTCGACGGCCAAGTGCGTGTCGCCGCGTTTCTTCTGCAGAGTCTGCGCTCTGCGGATGGCTTTGACGAGGGCATTGCTCGCGGGAACCTCGTCCGGAAGAGGAGACTGAGACGGCAGCTTCTTCAGTGCATTGTTGATGACTCGCTCCGCCGCGCGCGCGGATTCTTCGCCGGCGGCGTTTGAAAGCGCTTGAGAGAAAATGCCATCCTTGTCGGAAATCAGAGAGGACGCCAGGTGAAGAGGGGTGAACTGCGCGTGACCGTTGCTTGTTGCTATTTCGTGAGCACTCACCAGAGCTTCGTTTGTCTTGTGGGTGAACTTATCGGGATTCATAATTTTCCCTGTGCATTAAAACAAGGGATTAGTATTAGATGATCAATTAATAATAAAAGTGATTGGTTCTGAGTCATATTCAGACTCCATTTTCTTAAGTCTCGAATTCGAATATTATGAATGAGATAATATAATTTAAAGTGATTTTCAATAGTATATTTTAAAAGGAGAGAATCTTGTTAATCAAACAGATTTTTCATCAAAAAGTAATAAATGACAGTCAATGAAAACTTATTATCAATAATAATAATAGTAATTTATGAATGATTGGTGATTTTATTTATGGAAATGAGAATAAAGAAGATGCAATTATGTACCTTATTGGGCAAGAGAT
Organism: Glycine max; assembly: GCF_000004515.6. Classification (NCBI taxonomy): domain Eukaryota; kingdom Viridiplantae; phylum Streptophyta; class Magnoliopsida; order Fabales; family Fabaceae; genus Glycine; species Glycine max. The sequence continues at coordinate 18,529,216 of NC_038242.2, read as the reverse complement.
TAAGGTTTCGGAAAACAGAAAGAGACGAAAAACTGATCGGAACGAAAAGAAATGGTTAGAATTGGTTGGGGTTTGATGGCCCAAGTGGTGTAAGCTATATCGAGTATGGAGCGTTTTGGTGCGCAATTGAATAAGTGGGGAAGAAGGGATTTAGCCAATTTATAAACTGAAAAAGATGTTTCCAGAAAGTTTGAGAGTAAGAGTTTGGTTGGGGATGTAGCAGAAGCTCCTAGAGACTTCCATTTCTTGTTTTACTGTGTTTTTTTTTTTCTTCTTCTTGGGGTTTGATTTGTTGGTTAGTTTTTATTTTTTTTCATCTAGGAAGCGTTTCACGGGGAAAAAAATTATATCCGGCAATTATAATTTATGAGCATTTTGTTGATGATCGAGAACATAATAATTTTTTTGGAAATCAATGACTTATGTGATATTTTTATGGATAGTTTAATTATTTATCGTATTAAATGAGTAATGTAATATTTTTATTATAGTAAATAAAAAATTAAACTAAAAAAAAGATAGATTTTCATCCGTCGCATTAAAAAACATTTTTGAGAAATATCATTTTTCATAAATATTAATTTTTTAAAATAAATATCAAAGAGTACATTCTCAACATAAGATTCCCTAAAAATTAAAAATTGTTCCCTAACAAATGTTCAGTGACATTAATGTATCATATTTGAGTGACACAATGCAAGAGAATAAACAATTTTTTTTTTTACTTTATTTTTGTTTGGTTCCAATTCAGATTAAAAAACATTTTTGTCTTGGTCATATTTAATTGGAGTTTAATTCAAGTCTTGAAAATTTGTTTAGTCGATTCAAATCAATTAAGAATAGGTCGGTTTAATTCGAGTTATTGTCTACCGTTGTTGTCTATTTTTTTTATAAATTTTTTATTTTACATTAACATAAATAAAAAATTATTGTTATTTAATGACTAATAATTTACATTGTTTAATATTTAGTTTTGGTTAAATTATTTTGTATGTCTATAAACTATTTGACAATTTCATCATAAAAAAATCGTGCATCATTAAAAAATAAAACTATTTGAAAATTGTAAATTAGATCATTGAATTATTTTTTCCAATCAAATCCTTAAACTTGTAACTGTTTTTTTAATTGAATCTTTATATTTAATTGTTTGAGCTAATTGTGAGTTTGCAATAAGGTTGTTATAGGATGAAAAGTTTAAAGAGATTTGTGAAATAATACTTAAATTGGGTAACAAAAGGTTCAAGAATCTGATGGAATATATTAGGTTGAGACCATGTAAAAGTGATAATACTAACATGAGAGATGATAATACTCAATGCAATTATGTTCTTGTGGTTAATTTTTTTAACCGTAATTAGCCAAAAGGAATCAATTAAAAAAATAAAAGCAAGTTCAAGGACTCAATTTAACAAAAAAAAAACAGTCATCTAATTAAAAATTGTCAAATAGTTCCAAGACTTACAAAGTTATTTAACTTTTTTCATAATGGTCACTTTTTACATCTCATTAATTCTTTTACTTTAAATGTGATAAAAATGAGGAAAAAAAGAGTTATTACTCATAATGTAAAACAATTTTACATTATCATCTAATTATAAATCAACAATATTATAAGTAAATTTATTTTTATAATAATTACCTTAAAAGTCATAATAATAATAATTTATGATTGGATAATAGCATAAATTATTTTACATCGTCAGTCATTAAATACTTATAGAATTATATCATAAGTATGACTAAATTAAGGCACTTACAAATATTAGATAAGATCAAAAGAAGAATGAAATGGATGGAAAATAAAAGAAAATATCAAATAGAAGAAAATTTTAAGTAATAAAATTCATAATCTATAATGTATTAATACGAAAGTTAGAAAATTGTTGATTAGCTCATTGAGTTAGAAAAGGATAAATTCAAGAACTGGAAATATTATAATTGTTTTGATTCGATTTAAAATAAAAGCAATCGACTAATTGAATCAACCTGAAGTTCTAAACTTAACTAATTGATTTAGGTTATATTATTAAATTTATCAAATCAATTCAATCTTATAAATACCATTTTCTTTCATAAGAGTAATAATGAAAAGTAAGAATAGTCACGATCTTAGATCAATCCAATTAACCGATAAATTTGAACCGATCCAAACCCCAAAATCCAAATTGATTTGGATCAGATTAAAATATTAGAAAATTGGATGAATTTCAATCCAATCTTAACAATAATTAGTTTTCTATTAATTTTTTGTTATACTTTCTGTTTTGCTGAGCTGTAATGTTAATATTTTATTATTCCCTTAGTTGACATTGTATATATATACTTCATTTTCTGTAATAATAAGATCACGCCTCTGTTGATCATTCTTATGAGCTTTTTACGCTCTTTTTATCCCGATTGCATATCTTTGTGATGGTATCAGAGCACTTCATCTGAAGGGCTTTGTTGTGCACTCTGTTATCTTCTTCTTTCTATCATCATGGGTGATGGAGATCAAACACCTGGCGTTCATAGCTATCTTTACCTTTATCCGAGTGAGAATCCTGCTACTCCTCTTGTGTCTCCTTTACTTGATGCGAATAATTACCATTCTTGGAGTCGTTCAATGTTAACTGCTCTTAGTGCTAAGAACAAGGTAGAATTTGTTGATGGAAGTGCACCACAACCTTCTTCTTCTAATCCTTTGTTCAGTGCTTGGCGACGCGCAACAATATGGTGGTTTCTTGGCTTGTACATTCAGTCTCCATTTCTATTCGTCATAGCATTTTATGGATGGATCATGCTGATGAAATTTGGAAGGATTTAAAATCTTGATACTCGCAAGGTGATCTTCTTCACGTCTTTGATCTTCAATTTGAAGCTTCTTCGATGCAACAAGGATAACTTATTGTCACTGACTATTTCACCAAACTAAGGGTTGTTTGGGTTGAACTTGAGAATTTTCGTCCGGATCCGATTTGTATATGCTCTATCAAGTGCTCGTGCAAGGTTTCTTTTATTATAGCTCAACGAAAATTAGAACACCGAGCTATGCAATTTTTAGGTGGTTTAAATGATCAATATAACAATGTTCGGTCACATGTTTTACTTATGGATCCTTTGCCTCCTATTTCTAAGATTTTTTTCATATATAGCTCAGCAGGAACGTCAATTACTTGGAAATGTTAATTATGATACAAAGGAAACATTGATTAATGTTGTGAACAATAGTTCTCGTGTAGGTCACACTGAAGCTGTTTGCTATAGAAAACATGGATTCCCTTCCAACACTAACAATAAAAGTGGAAAATCTATCACTAATCGTGGTGGAAAAGTTTGAACACGTTGTGATAGGATTGGCCATGCTGTTGAAGTTTGTTACATAAAGCATGGATTTCCACCTGGACACATTCTCCAATAACAAAAACAATGTTGTAAACAGCACCGTGACAGGTAATGGTAGAGTCACGGAGAATGGTCAACAACAGGCACCTGAGAATCAAGATCTTCGTTTCTCTCCTCAACAGTTTCAAGCCTTGCTGGCTTTAATACAACAACCAAACAATGGCACTTCAGCATCTTCCAAGTCTTGTGTCAATCAAATTGGTTCAATGTCCTCTTCTATTATTGCAAGTATATATGGTAATTCTTTAATTTGTTCTGCCACAAACCCTTTGGTTCCTTGGATATTAGATTCAGGAGTCACAGATCATGTTTTTTCTTCATTACATAATTTTTCTTCTTATATTTCAATTAGTCCTATAGTTGTCAAACTTCCAAATGGTCAACAAGTTGCAGCCACTCATTCTGGTGTAGTAAAATTCTGAGTCTCTTTTTCTTGTTGATGTTCTTTACATTCCTAATTTCAACTTCAATCTTATTTATGTTTCCAAATTAGCTTCCTCCCTTAAATGTGAACTAATTTTTTCTCATTCTTCATGTATCAATCAGGGCTCGAAAACCAGGAGGAAGATTGGTACAATTGATGTTCATGATGGTCTTTACACTCTTGTTCTTCAACCAGTTGTTAACCACTTTATACAGTCTGTTATAGTCCATCCTCAGTGTAATAAGTTGCCAATTGATTTATGGCACTTTCGTTTGGGTCATCCTTCTCATCAATGCATGCTCATCATGAAGCAATGTTATTCATGCTTGTCCAGTGATAGTACTTTTATATGTAACACATGTCATTTTGCTAAACAACGAAAACTTCCTTTTCCTTTAAGTCATTCCCATGCTTCTAAACCTTTTGAACTTTTACATATAGATATTTGGGGACCATGCTCTACTACTTCTATGAATGGACATAGATATTTTTTAACCATTGTAGATGATAACACCCGATATACTTGGGTTTTTCTTATGGTTTCTAAGGCCGAAACTCACTCTCACATAACTAATTTCATTGCTGAAATTGAGAATCAATTTAATACATCAGCTAAAACTATCCGGACTGATAATGGAATTGAATTCTCAATGTCTCAATATTTTTCTTTAAAAGGAATCATTCATCAAACTACTTGCATCGAAACTCCACAACAAAATGGTATCGTTGAAAGAAAGCATCAGCATTTTCTCAATGTTACTCGTGCATTGTTATTTCAGTCATCTTTACCTTTAAGCTTATGGTCTTTTGCTCTTTTACATGCTACTCTTCTTATAAATTGCATTCCCACACCATTTTTGCATAATAAATCTCCATATGAAATGCTTCATTCTCAACCTTATGATATTAATCTTCTTCTTGTGTTTGGTTGTTTATGTTATATTAGTACTATCACTGCACATCGCACTAAACTTGCTTCTTGGGCTCATTCATCTATTTTTCTTGGTTTTAAAAGCCATACTAAGGGTTACATAGTTTTTAATTTGCACACTCATGAACTAGTTGTATCTCGTAATGTGGTATTTTATGAGGATCAGATTCCTTACTTATCAAATTCTCACCAAACATTGTCCTCAGACCCTTCATTACCTTTTTCTACTTCTTTTTCACCTACGCATCCTGCTTCTTTTGACCCTATTGTTACCAACTCTCCTTCTCTAATTGTTCCAACTATCCCCTCTGTCACTTCTACACCTTCTCCCACCTACCTGTTCATAATCATCCTATTCGCACCCATCATCCTCCCACTTATCTTAAAGATTTTCATACTGCTTTTATATCAACTAGTACCACTTCCTCCGAAGGTATTCAATATCCTCTTCATAATTTTCTTTCTTATGATCCTCTTTCTCCTCCTTTTAAAAATTTCATATTCTCTATTTCTTCTTCTACTGAACCTGAGTCTTATGCTGAGGCGTCCAAGTCTGATTGTTGGCTTAAAGCTATGCAAGATGAGATTACTGCACTTGAAACAAATCATACTTTTTTCTTACGGATCTTCCTTCTGATAAAACTGCAATCGGTTGTCGCTGGGTTTACAAGATTAAATACAATGTTGATGGTTCTATTAAGCGTTACAAAGCTTAATTAGTTGCGAAGGGTTATACTCAACTGGAGGGTGTCGATTTTCTTGATACATTCTCTCCAGTTGCCAAGTTAACTATTGTTCAGCTGCTTCTTGCTCTTGCTGCCATTCATAAATGGCACCTTAAGCAACTTGATGTCAACAATGCCTTCTTGCATGGTGAGCTTCTTGAAGAAGTTTATATGCAGCCACCTCTTGGTCTACATGTTTCCAAACCTGGCCAGTTTTGTCGTTTACAGCGTTCTCTTTATGGCCTTAAGCAAGCTAGCCGTCAATGGTATGCTAAGCTTTCTTCTTTCCTTACATCTCATGGGTATAAGCAATCAGCTTTTAATCACTCTCTTTTCCTCAAGTTTTCTACGAATAATATCACTGCTCTTCTGGTGTACGCTGATGACATTGTTCTTACTGGTAATGATCTTCATGAGATTTCTCGTATTACAGCTCTTATGGATAATACTTTTAAGATAAAGAATTTGGGTGATCTGAAATTTTTTCTTGGTCTTGAGGTGGCTCGTTCTACATCAGGCATTCACTTGTGTCAATAAATATGTTCTTGATCTTCTTTCTAACAATGGCATGCTTGCATCACGTCCCGTTTCTACTCCAATGGATTATCATACTCGTCTTCATTCATCCTCTGGCACTCTTCTCACTGATCCCTTGATTTATCAAAGACTACTTGGTCGGCTCATATATCTGACTACCACACGTCCTGATATTGCCTTTGTAGTTCAACACTTAAGTCAATTTGTTTCAAGTCCTACTATAGCTCATCATCAAGCTGCTTTTCGCGTTCTTCGATATTTGAAGGGCACTCCCGGTTTAGGTGTTTTCTTGTCAGCTGATAGCTCTTTACAGCTCAAAGCTTTTAGTGATTCAGATTGGGCTGGCTGCGTTGATTCTTGCCGATCCATCATTGGTTTTTCTGTCTATCTTGGTTCCTCTTTGATTTCTTGGCGTTCCAAGAAACAAACTACAGTTTCTAAGAGCTCTTTTGAGGCAGAATATAGGGCTTTAGCATCTACGACTTGTGAACTCCAATGGATTACTTATCTTTTGGAAGACCTGCGCATTCATTTTGTTCGTCCTGCTCTTTTATACTGCAATAATTAGTCGGCTTTGCAAATTGCATCTAACCAAGTTTTCCACGAATGAACAAAGCATATTGAAATAGACTGTCATATCGTTCATGACAAGGTGCATGTTGGTTTTCTCAAGCTTTTACCTGTTGCTTCTTCTCTCCAACTTGCAGATATCTATACAAAAGCCATGACTCCTGCTGTTTTTCATGGATTTTGTTCCAAGCTGGGAATGCTCAATATCCATTCCCAGCTTGAGGGGGGCTCTTAACAGTAATTAGTTTTCTATTAATTTTTCTGTTATACTTTCTGTTTTGCTGAACTATAATGTTAATATTCTGTTATTCCCTTAGTTGACATTGTATATATACTTCATTTTCAGTAATAATAAGATCATGCCTCTGTTGATCATTCTTATGAGCTTTTTATGCTCCCTTTATCTGGATTGCATATCTTTGTGATCCAATTTTAACCTTTAGAATAATTTGATTGTATTTTTTATTTTAAGGTTATTGGTCAATTATTACAATAATTATAAGACATTGTTCAATTTTTAACTTGAAATGGAACATGTTTCATAATAGATTAACAGTTTAACTTTTTAGTTAAATATATTCAATTGCATATTATTAAAATCATTTTCCTCTTTTTAAAAAATATTATTTTAATAATAAATCCGATTATCTTATCCTATCGAATTCGATTTTAGATTTCATCGTTGTCATTATTGTTCGGTGTACGATAGCAAGAAAATATGATTTGTGGGTAGTCCTTCTTGTGGGTTTGAATGTGTGATCTTACATTAGCAATAGCAATAACGACAATGAATATTCTTCTCAAAACTTCGATTTTGGTCAAGTCCTAGAGTTGGTGTTGTGGCGCTGCTACATAATCTCACAATAGCATTTTTTGTTGAGTGTTGCTAGTTGCACCCAGCATTATTGCTAGTGCACCCAGCATTCTTAAAAAATGGTAAAATTGTCCTTACTTGATTTTTCTCCTACGGATCAAGTTGATCCGTAAGAGGAAAAATAATTATAATATACTTTAAAGATACAGCATATTTATTTATAATATAATTAAATATATTTATTTATTTTATTAATTATAATATATTTATAAATATAGATTTATTATAAATAATTAATTTTTTAATATATTTTTTTAGAATAAATTTGTTTAGAAGATGATATTAAAATACTTATTCAGTCCCATTATAATTATTGTTTAAGGTTATTTTATACATATTAATAAAAATCAATAAATACATAAAAGATGATATTATAAAGAATTAATCATATCATTAATATTATAAAGAATATAAAAAAAATAATTAGTATTATATTAAAAATTAAAATACTAACTAGTTTATAATACATTTTTTACATGATCATTAGTATAAGTGGGAAAATAGTAATTATAAGAGAATTTAAAAATATTAGTACGTTATATAAAATAAGGATCTTAGATAACGAATGATGTCTATTTTTTGTTTAATTTTTTTTACACCCTTTTCAACTTCTTTATTTCAATTATATTTAAAGTCATATTTCAAATTATTTTTTATTAGTTGGTAAACTAAGTTAACTAGACCATTTATAATAATTTACATATACTATAACTAAGTTAACTAGACCATTTTCATAACACGCGTGTATATAGACACAAATGGAATACACAATCAATGAAAATAAATAAAACTAACATTACTAATGAAAATAAAGAATACCAACAATACTCATGAAATGAGTTCATGTACAATATCTGTATATACATAGAATATCAATATAAAATATGTACATAAACTACTCCTGATCCGTGCGCCGCCTGCGTCTAGACCTAACATATACAAGATAGTTCTGTGTCACACTCCTGACCAACCTGAGGCATTCTTCGATCACCTCATGTGTCGATGAGCCAGGCGTGACCACCCCTAGACTCAGATGGCGCTCCAACCTCTCAGCAATGTCATCACAAACTTCCTGTTACATACAAAACAAACTAATTACATAAATTATTATGCAAATATTGAGGTAAATGACGTAAATTATTAGTATTACTTACCACTACATGTCTAGGCTCCACCGCAGATGTCAACGATGCTTCTGGCTCCGGCACGCGAGGGATATCCGTCTGCGGGGCCTGAGGGACGACTCAGGGCTACGGGGCGTGACCATGAGGCAGAGGATCTAGTGCGTGGCCTGGTGTCATGAAAGGATGGGAGATGCGGAAGAACCAGTCCATGTAGTCACTGGAACACGCCCCTGGCACAACGCACACCTCACCTGTTGGAACGATATGATCCTCGTAGTGCATCCACCTGCCGTGTATATCATCATACGAGACCCATGAATCGACATGAGGAGCAGGAATGGTTTGCGTGTAGCCAAACTCCCGCACGACCCTCTCCGGTTGGTAATAAACAACAACAGGCCCCCAGCGCAAGAGACCGGAATAGCATGATCTGACGTGGAAGTCCAGGACCTCTCAGTGCTCCCCATAAGGGATCCAACAGACATCCGGAATCCGGATTCGGTCTAGGCGCTCCCTGTACGTCAGCGTACGAATGCTCTTCACGGTCTTCTTGGTCGCAATCCACCTACACGCACGCGGAGAATCCTCGTCATACTCCTTATCAGCAGTGGAGTCCGCGACCGACGGAAAGTGCTCGTAAATCCAGCACTACAGATGTAACATCAAAATTATAAACATTAATAATGAAAGTGTAACAAAATTTAAAGTTGAACATTGTTGAGGCTGAACAAATAAAAAACATATTTGTTACCTGCAGCAATGTGATGTAACCGTCGAGTTGTTGGCTGTGGCTCATAGATGCATCGTTCAGCTGGTCGTACATATGCACCAAAGCAGCCACTCCCCAAGCGTACATCTCCGTCATACTGAGGTCACGAAGGGCCTCCAAGTAGACAACATGGACATTGGTTGCACTCTTGTTAGCAAACAGAGTGCAACCCAGAAGGTGAAGAAGATATGCGCGAGCCGCAGCTGTCCAATGACCTGTCTGGCATCGGCGCTCGTATATATCACGTACCCGTTGCAGGCGTACGTACGGTCCGCAACACTGGGCTGTCTCGGCCCTAGCAGACTCTGGAGAGACCATCAATAAGTCCACCAGCATCTGAACCGCATCGTCCACGTGCAAGGGCTCAAAAGCGTGTAAGTCGCCAATAACGGAAAGATGGAGAAGCGAGGAGACGTCGTCCAATGTGATGATGAGTTCTCCCACCGGGAGATGGAAACTAGACGTCTCCTGGTGCCACCGCTCCACAAACGCGAACAAAAGTCCCTGATCGCCGGTGTCTACCGAACACGCGATCAGAGAACTTAGTCCTATACCAGCAACAAGTCCCTCAATGGTAGGGACAGGCCTGCCTAAACTGTGGACCTTCCTCCCATGAGAGGATAGCTTCAATTCAGGACGCTCCTGAATTGAAGTATAAAGGAACGCAAAATTCGTTAAAATCATCATTTAAAGGAAAACTAATTACAAGTAACTAAAATTAAATAGTATAAATACCTCTCCCGTCCACACACAGCAAGCAACGTGATCCGCATACAGGGTCAACACGGATGGGTCGCTCGGACCACCCGGAAATCCCTCATGCGCGTCCTCAGCAGCCTCTGCGCCTGTGTCCGCAGGAATGTCCTCTATAGCAGCTGGTGCCTTTATCGGGTCATCCTGAACATCTGGCACAGGGATGACTGGCTCATCGACGTGATCCGCAATCACAGCGACTCGCTGCCTCCATGCGGATGCAGTAGGCTGTCGACGCTACGGAGCATCATCGGAATCATCACGATCTCCTCTGCCCACACCTCTGCCAGTAACCTGACCTAAGGCACGACCTAATCCTCTGGTCCTAACCATGATCTGCAAATGAAATACATGGTCATAACTTAGTTAAAGGATACTCTATCCTTTATGAGCTATTTCTTTTCTAATACTGGCAGTGAAGTGCATTCCTATGAGCCCCAAGCAATATTAATTTAAATATTAACTACTAAGTAGTTTACCAAGTGTTTTTATGATTCATTCTAATATCTCATGCAAGTTGTGATTTTTTTTAAACTTAAACGGTAAATTTATGGAAGTGATTGTTGTATGACCAAAATTAATGTTTACTCCAATATGTTTTTGACCTGTTTTGCCATATTTCTCTAATATTTGATCAAAATGCTTATTGCTCTAAAATTTGCATTGAAATGGAATAGTTGGTTCATCATTTGTATGGAATAGTTGGTTCATCATTTTGGTCATTGAGTGTTTAGTGTAGCCCAAATTAAGAGACTCTCTCGTAATAAAATAATGTTTACACATTTGTAGAGACTTTTATTCTCTTTTAATCTTTAGATTAAGGGTTTGCTCTCAGTCAATTCAAGAATCTCGAGGTTGTGATTAAATTTAAAGTCTCTTTTATTAATTGAGAATTTGTGTTTTGTTTCTCTACCTTTTATGTTTTCAGTTTTTGAAATTTAATTGATGATTATGATAGGGTTTTGGGAATTGAATTAGTATTAGCATTAGTTGATAGAATGGCTGCTTAATTGATGACCAAAATGCTTATTGCTCTAAAGTTTGATATAAAACCATTTGTATGGAATAGTTGGTTCATCATTTGTGATATTATATTATAGCTGACCATGTGGCTTAGAGTTCTAAATAACTTAAGGTTTTGGGATAGTTGGTTCATGATTCCAAATGCATTTCTTCACATACAAGCTCAGAGGTTCTAAGCAAACTACCATCATGCCAAATTCCTAGTTCTATCATGTCAAATTCCTATTTCCTAGTTTAATCCATTAATTGTTATTCATTGCTATTCATTGTTGAATTTAGGTACAAGAAGCTGTAGATTGCTATTCATTGTTGTTCTCCTCTAATTTGGATTTTCTATTTCTATTCATTGTTGTTCTCCTCTAATTAAATTGTTAGATATGAATTTAGGTACAAGAAGTTGCAGATTGCTTGGGTGTTGACTGTGTGCCTCGATATGTTGAGATGAAGCACATGGAAGTTGGCTTATAGGGATATCAATCATATTGGTCATAACTTAGTTAAAGGAAGTACATGGAAGTTGGCTTATATGAAGCACATGGAAGTTGGCTTATAGGGATATCAATCATATTGGTCATAACTTAGTTAAAGGAAGTACATGGAAGTTGGCTTATATGGAAGCACATGGAAGTTAGCTTATAGGGATATCAATCATATTAGTCATAACTTAGTTAAAGGAATGAATTTGCATGTAATCACATAAAAGGCAATTACATATTCGCATTAAATTAGATAAAGTATTTAGCAAATAATTAGCATACATTCATGGCAATTTGTATGAAACAATAGATATTCATGACACTATTTATCAAATATTTAGCATACATTCAGAGGTATCAAATAATATTTGGCAATTTTTCAATTAAAATCAAACTGTGAGTTTTACGGATCAGGTGATCCGTAAAGTATGTTGAGTATTTTACGGATCAAGTGATTCGTAAACTACTCAACATACTTTACGGATCACTTGATCCGTAAAGCTCCCAGCGATTTCCGACAGCGGTTTTCGCCATCGCCGGCAACACTGGACCATAAAAAGCTAAGCTTCACGGTGCTTACCTCGACGGTGGACGCGCTAACCTCCTCAACGACCGTTGCTCTTCGCGAAAGCTTCCTCGCAGCACCACCGCAAGCTACCTCGACAACCTCCTCAACGAAGAAGAAGAAGAGGCACAAAGAAGACGCGCAAGGAATGAAGAAGAAGACGCCCAAAGAATGAGGAAGAAGCAAGAAGAAGAAGCAGGAAGAAGAAGCAGGAAGAAGAAGAGGTGATCCGAAAGAAGAAGAAGCAGAAGTGCAAACACGGGGAGAGAGAGGTTTCGTTTTTTTAAAAAAAATTAGTGAGGAGCATTATGGCCTTTTCACAGCAATTGTTGGGTGCACCTAGCAGCACTCCTTTTTGTTTAATGATGATATTGTAAATGGTTGTCTCAATCCGAAGCCCAAGTTTAGAATTATAGATCTACATCGTGGGTAAATGGTGTGAGCGTGATCGTGGTCAAGGCAAGCTTTGGCATAAGATGTTCCTCACCAGTCACCACCATATTTCGGCATCTGGCCATTTGTCGTGGCCACAAGCTGATCTGAACCAACCACTACCATTGTTTGTCATAACTATAGCGAGTGATGGCATTGACAAAGGAAGAACCCAAGAACACCAAAGGCACAACTATGACAAAGGAGCGACACGATGGAGGAGGCACAACGGTGAAATGCCGATGTTTGGAGACAACAGAGGGGAATGTCTCTATACAAATCTAAGAGGAAGAAAATATATGTTGTTGAAGGTGCACTCGAGTGAGAGGCTGAGATTAATTTGATGGCTAAAAGTTGTGATTCACCAAAGACCACTTACTTTCACGATGCATGCTACACATCGTCTAACTTATTTGGGGTGTTAATATAGTAACTTAATTGCGCTTTCAGTACAAAACAGTTCCATAACTTTTGAACTCCTACAAAGGAAATTTGGCCGTTTCCCTTGAACGGAAAAACTATTGGTTTCTTGTTTCCTATTTTTTTTTAGGAGTTATGATTTCCTATTAGAACCTGACATTTGTAGTTTTTTTTTAATTATTATTCTTAGCTAAAGAAAATCTAAAATGTTACTATCATATAAAGTTGCAAAGTAATGACATCATTCATTTGATAAAGTAAAAAAGGGAAGGACCTTGAACAAGTTCCTTAGGTCCGGCACTTGTCAACCATTACCTGCCCCTTGGACGAAAATTTGTGATCGGAAAATACAGAAAAACAAACTTATTTACACTGAATTTCTTTTATCACCATTAACAAGACAGTCAAAAAAACATATATTGTGACCTGAGAATAAACACTACTTTAGTGTCCCAGGCTCTGCTTTATGTATATAAGGATGAAATATTAAAAATGTAGCTATATATGGGGGGAACTAAGAGCCATCTCTGCCTTTGCTGCATCAGATAGCTGCACTTCCCTGGAACATCACAGCAAAAATCATTGTGAAATTCTTATTCTTTTTGAAAGCTTGCAAATCTAAAATAAAATATAATTTACCAACCAATAATAAAATGCAAAAATAATGGGGTGGGGGGGGGAGGGGTAAAAGGACAAAACATATGGTTCAAGAAAGCAAAAAAAATCACCGGTGTGTTTCATATTTAAGATTAGAGTTTAATTTTCATATACCTCCAGAGTATAAAAGATTCTAAACTTTCTACCAACTAAAAAATCACTTTAGATATGACTATTAAAATAATAATTACAAAAGTCAACAATCTTATCATATCATATATGATATCTATCATGGGATGACTGTAGAAAAATCCATACACTGTATTCTAAATTAATTGAATTCTTAAGACCAAGACTACTCACCATGAAAATCTAGCTCAAGTTTAGTCCTCATCACTATCGTACACAACCGCCATCCGCCGATGGGTGGTTGTTTTCCTTGGAGGAGAGTCCTCATCAGATTCAAATCCCTTCCTTTTGGCACTGCCTCTAAACTCCTTGTTCTTCTGCTTTGGTTCCTGCAAGAAAACATCCAAATTGTATTGAAACCACAGCATAGCAATCAACCATGGTATCATCCTTATTTTCCACCTATACTTATGACACTCGTAAAAGTACAACAATTAGGCCAGGAATCACTACAAGAAAACCATAAAAATTAAAAAAGGGGAAAATTTTGGATGCTTTGAGAAGGTTTGGATTTCATCCACAGTTGTGGCAAAGAAGAGACATGCATTAAATTGCTGACAAACCATACATTCATCATAAGAACATCCCCCAACAAGATGTACAAGCACACAGAGGACACATGTACAGTAGTCCTATAAACAAAAATAAAAATAGCTTCACAGTACAAACCAGAACACAGAATGGAAACATTATAAATGGGGAAGATTAAAAAATCTACCAAACTGCATGAACTAATCAAATGTAAAATACCTTATTAACACTTAACAATAAGGAGGCACTGCTAAGAAGCAATCTGAAACTAATCAGAAATAACTCCATGGGCCTACTGCCAAAGTTAAAGCTGACTAATTTTTTTAATAAAATAAGCAGTACCTCCTCTTCCTCCTCATCTGATGCATCATTAACTTGTTCAGCTTCTTCATAGTGTTCTTCCTCTTCTTCCTCATCCTCATACTCTGGCTCAGTATCCTCATCCCTCTTACGTGAAGGAGGCCTCTCATCTTCCTCCTCAGTTTCATACTCAGACTCCTCTCTCTCATCATCTGGGTAACCCATTGGGTTCCGAGAGGATTTAGCAGGTGGGAAGGAAGACTTACGAGGGATATCTTTAGGTCCCTGCGACTAAAATTCCAGAAAATAACCCTCATCAATGGTAAATGCAAAAAAATCAACATATGTAAAAATTTCTGGAGACTGAGAAATAATACCTTTTTAGCATTCATAATTCGTTTCTCTGCTCGGGCTTCCGCTTCCAAATCATCCTCAAAGCGATGCTGAGAACGACGATTATCATAATAATCCGCTTCATCCTCCTGAAGGAAAGAAACATGGATAAATAATAGAACTGACATAGATTGAAGTACACAGCTATACCCTACAGAAAACTGCAGTAGATACATAAGCAAAAAAGAAACATAGACATCTAGGGAGGAAAAAAAATCCTAAAATTATACCTCATCCAAAGCATCCTCTAAAAACCCAGGAGAAAGTTGACGCCTCCTCTCCACAGCTGGAGTATACTTCCGATTCACCTTCTCACGCTTTCGGTTAAGAAGCACATTTGCGCGGATATTTTGGCTTTCAGCCTGTTAAAAATACAGAGAGATTAGATAATGGTACCCCAGACACACAATAAGAGCATGTAACTTGAATTATTGATTATACCTTCTCTTTTTCCTCTTTTTCCCTCTCAGGATCAATGTCAGTTATGCAGTTTTTCACCTTAAAAACCTTCTTATGCCTTGAGTCAACAAGGGCAGTCAACAGCCGATGAGAATTTGATGACAAGGAAGATGGCATAAACCTCATTTTCCTTAACAACCTTCCTTGTGATTGGAGGATACCCTGTAAGCATGTAAACATAGACCATTGAGGGGAACAGTAATTCATCAAGAAATCCATGAGAATAAAGAAATTCACCTTTCCATGTCTAAGGAAAAGATGTGCTTGATCATGCTGTGCATCTTGCACTGATATGTCAAGAACTTCATTCCCAATTAACAACTGCAGGCTGCCATCGGACCATCTCACAAAGCGAGCATTGCTTTCACACTACAGTAATAGAAAATATTTTTCTTTAAAAAATGTTATCCTTCAACCTGATTATAAATGACGTTTTTTACTTCAAAATAAGTGATGTAGCTCAAATTTAACTATTCCAGCCTTGAAGTTTGAAAAACAGCTAGCAATGATAAGAACGCGTGCACCCATTTTGTCCACATTGTCACTCACATCCAGTAATGCAAAAGATTACAAATAGCACATTCACAATAAAAACTGCCTACACCATCCCAACAGCAACAAATTACACACATTCACAATAACTTGCTACAATCATTTTATGATATCATTTTATGACATAATTATAAGTGTAATGGTAGTAGAAACTGGAAAGGAATACAAACAATGTAAAAGAAGGCAAGAAGTTACGCACAAGAATATCAGAATATCCTTCATCCCAATTCTTTAGAACTAATGAAAATGGGTGATCATGGTGGAGTGCATAAGTACAACGATATACAATTACTTACTGATGTTGTGCCATCAGGATTTTTAGTAGTCCTCCAGCGTACAATATTGTTCTCCAAACGTATGCGTTTTCTGGTTCCAGATTCATCGGTTACAAAAGTATCCTCTTCCACATATGTTTTAGGATCAAATGGTTTTGGATCAACACCCATAATATTGGAAACTTTAATCATGTTCATCTGCAATGAGAGAGAGAGAGAGAGATTAAAAATTTAAAATACGAGTAGTTGAATATTGAAATTCAACATATCTTACCAGAATGCACATCAGTACAAAGGGCAATGCATTTGTAGATAAAATCCTCTATATTGATACCATATATTAAAATGTAATAATGTATTCATCATAACCTTGTTATCATAATCTGAGATTGTTCAACTCCCATCTAATTAGCAACATTTCACCAACATGACATTGGGAAGTTATCAAGAAACTGTCCTAAAAAATACACTTGAACATTTTGAAATCTGGACATTCACGCACACACACTACACATGCCAACTTCTAAATCATAACGATGTGAACTATGCAAAAGAGGTAAAATTAATTGTATTTTCCAGCCACCAAGTTAAAGCTAATTGAAAATTAAAATACAGGCTTCTCACTCAAAAATATAAACTTATTAATTAGAGGCAGACCTTTTCTGGAAGAGCTGGAGGTGGTCGTAACGGAACCTCTAACTCTAAAGGGGGGCCAAGTGGCTTCTCCTTAGTTTTTATCTCAATGTTTTCCTCCTCCGATTCATACTGATGATCTTCATCAGCAAGTATATCTTCAGGTCTCAGATTCTTTCCGTAACTCCCTTCCTCCTCCATAGGGTATCTCTGAGGCATGAAATCACTTGAATCATTAATTCTTAAAATTTTGGGCAATTCAAAGATAAAGATAAAATGAAAAATGTCACTATTGGCACCAGAACCAGAAACTCACATTCGAATCTTGTTCAATGTCCTGCTGGATTGCATACCCCATTTCCTCCTCTTCATCATCATCAAAATCACCAAACACATCACGAATTTCTGGGGCTGAATGCAAGTCCCGAGTCTCATCTTTTTCATCCCTGGGTGACCCACTGCATTTTGAAAAAAGGACACAAGTTATCACTCTCAATACACATTCTATATTTTCTTCACTTACACCATCATCCAACAATGTCATCGCACACACAATCAAACCCAAAATTTCTGGCAATAAAAAGTATATCTCACAATAAGCCTCCACAGACAACTCTTAATCTGAAATCGTGTCTTTCATAATTGAACATTCATAATTCGACAATACAATTCGAAGGCAATTTTATTTTAAGGCACTCTCTGTGCAAGACACACGTGCACACAGAGAGCTCCATCTAAAAGAAACTCATTAATATTAACATATGCATGCAAGAGCATAAGAATTAAGAGAACATAAGAAATCAACAAGAAAACAACAAAAACATAAAAATGATGTGTGAATTATGTGATATCAAGATACCTAGGGCTTCTGGCTTCGTCGACCTCTTCTTCCCCGTCATCATGGTGAGCATACTGATTCTCCTCGGATCCGCTCTCGACGAAGTCGTCCCTCCGCTTGCTCGTGACGCCGCGCTGGCTGTACCCGCCGTCCTTGACGTCACTATCTGAGTCTCTCCCCTCGCTCTCCTCTTCCCTCTCCACGACCTCCACCTCCTGCGAGCTCTGCTCCCTCTCGCCCTCGCTCTCGCGGTCGGGCTCCCCATCTCCGTCGCCATCGCTCTCGATTTCAACCTCCCCCTGGCCCTCCACCTCGCCCTCTCCCTCCTGCTCCCCCACACCCTCCCCCTCCCCCTCGTCCTGTATAAATTACAAAAAAAAAACACGCAAATTGTTAGGAAATGGTTAGGGATCCAAACCCTGCGTAAGGGAAAAGGTTAGGGTTCGTGGAATCGGGGGTGTACGGAGGGGTAATTTTGTTGCGGGTTCGATTCGTGCTCGGAATCGACGTCGAGCTCTTCCTCCTCCTCGGATTGATCTCCGAAGAGGTTCTGCATCATCTGGTGCCGCTTCTCCTCGCCTCCTCCCATGACGGTTGCTTCGCTCTGGGAGTGTGAATCGAAGAAAAGGGAAAACCCTAGGCACGAGAATTTGTTTATTCACTACTTTGGAACCGTTTCGATTAGGAAGAACCTGCGGTTTGTTCTTTTCTGCTGTGTGTTAAACACACAGTGATGGGTCGCGTTTTTAAAATCAGTGAAATATGATTATGATGATTATTTTCACGCCCCTTATTGTAAATTGGCGTGGCTGATTAGAAAACTTTACCTCTTACATGGGTTGGGTAGTGGCTCGTTAGAAAACTTTACCTCTTACATGGGTTGGGTAGGGTCTTGGAAATTTTGTAACCTAAATTCATAGAAGAAAAAAAATATTTGAAAAATCTTTGAGTTTTTTTTTAAACATAATCTAACCTTAAGATTGAGGATATGGTGGGAGATTTAGACATGTCTCTAGTAATAATAAATATTTTTTGTTTGGTATAACCATTTTAAAATTAAAGGTTAAGGGATTGTTTTTTCTTCTTTTTTCTCGATTTGTCCATGATTTCACAACACATATACTTAATTTTACTTATTTGCTTTCAAAATTTTAGATCAATAATTGAAAATGAAGAGAGAAAAATTGAAAACTATAGGAACCATTTTTAGTCTTGATTTCTTCCTCCAAACACAACTTCTTTGTTTGCGTGGGACGATGTTAATGTCAGCCTTCTTGTTCATTTGCAACTCTCTTGTTCGAGATCCCCATTGTTGGATCTCCTTTGTCCTTTGAACACAACTTCTTTCTTTGCGCAAGACAATGTCAATGTTGACTTTCTCGTCCATTTGAAACTCTCTTATTCGAAAACACCATTGTTGGAAAGCCTTTGTCCTTTGAACACAACTTCGTCGTTTGCGTGGGACAGTGCCGAAAAAGGTTTTAATGTACTTCATTGGGGTTTGGAAACAACAAATGTTGTTGGGGGTTTCAAGAATGACGGCACTGTGGAGTTTGAGTTTAGTGGGATTGCTAGCAGATGGAGCGATAGGTTAGGGTGGCGAGAAGGAGGGGTTAAGCAAGGTCAACCCGATGATAAAATTAATAATGCTGAAACTTTAGGCCCACCAATAAAAAGTTATTTGCTATTAGTCTTTATAAAGTGAAAGCTCATGTATATTGACAAAAAGGTTTACATATAGCATTCTCGTTTAAAGTAAAAAAGTTCATCTTGAAGTTATTTTAGGTATGGTCGCCATTACGGTGGTTTCATTATCTTCGATGATTGAAATCAATGGTATCGTGTTGCACTACAAGTGTGCAAGTGAAAGGGTACGTAAATCAAGAAAAGGAGAAAGAAAAAATAAAATGAAAGAAATCTTAACCATTTGTTTAAAAATAAACAAATATTACATTCCAGAAAAACTTTTCCATGGTGGAAGACATGTTTAGGTCTTCCACCTTAGTCTTCATCTAAAAGTAAATAACCAATTTAATGCTCGAATTGTCCTTAGGTTTAAGAAAATTAAAAAAAGTCCAAAATCCACAATTCATATTAGGCCAATTTATTTAAACTTATTTATTTTAAAAAATTATTTTAATAACATAAACAGTTTTATGTTTGTTTAAATTGTGTTTGCTTAAAAAGGTCATTTCTATTTATTTTTAATAACCAAATCCTATCTTCTTATAAAAAAAAAATTTCAACAAGCACTTGTTTTTATAAATAAATAAAAAAATTAGCTCATTGTGTAAGTCACTAAGTTTAATCACTTACTATCATCACTAAAGTCACATGTTTTATATAAATTTGGATTAAAGTAAGCGATGAAGTACAATTTTGAAAAAAAATTGAATTTTGTTAATTCTAATAACTAAAGTGACAATGAATCACAATTTAAATTACTAAAAGATTATTTTTCTAAATTTAATTATGATCCAATTTGGATTTAACTCACAAAATCTGTGACAATAAAATATTTAAAAAAAATGTTTTTTTTAGGTTTGGACTTTAGTTTTTAGGTTTGAATTGAATTTAGAGCTTTTTATCTTAATTCATTATAGCATGTAACTGGCATTAAACTAACTAGTTCAATTGAGTTGGTTATTGAATTAAATATTTGATAACATAAATACAAAAATTATAAATTAAAAAATTGAAACAAAATGAATATTTTATTTATAAAAAAAGTAAAGGTTTGATTGCACTTATGCCCTTGTATTGTAATCGTGCCAATTGGATCCTTGAGCATTTTTTCATTTGGAATCAAATTTCCGAGTTAGTCATCTTTTAAATATTTATGGGTAAATTACATATTTCGTCCCCAAAAGTGTAAGACAATAACAATTTAGTTCCACGAAGAACAAAATTTTTAATTTATTCCATAAACCTATAAAAAATGTTGCAATTATGTTTTGCTATACAACTTAATATCGAACTGGCCCTTAAAAATTAAAACTTAAAGTCAAATTGTTCCCTGAATTTTATATCTTAATGGCATAATGGTCATATGAAACTTAGTAGCATGACATAATTGTCACATTTTTTACACATTCATAGACTAAATTAGAATTTTTGTTCTTTCAATAAATATATTGTCACCATTTAACACTGTTAGAGATGAAAAATATTATTTACCCAATATTTAATGAATTTTTTGGTTGAATTTGAATTCATGTTTCACCATTTTAATAGTTTTTATGAAACCATTACACTAACATCATTCTTATCAAAATATGACAGTTGTATTTTTTGAGAGTAAATAACATTCCTAGAGTTTTTTTATTGCACACAATACCCTTTCTTTTTTTTTTCTATCCATATAATAACCTCGTTAATAATTTGAAAAATATTACATTGATACCCTAATTGTTTAAAAAACATTATATCATGTATCCCTATAAAGGAGATTCTTGTAAATGTTAAAAAAACACATGGGTATCATGTGCCTTCTTAAAAAATCTTAAGGATTGTAACTATTATTTACTCTATATTGTATTTAAATTAAAAGTTGGACCAAATTTTAGTACACATATGAACCACTAGACTAAATTTTACTATTATAGTTATTAATAAATTAAATTAATGTAAAATATAAATATATTTATTATTAATTAAATATATTATTATTATATTAGTAAACTTTTTATTATGTGTAATAAATTCATTTAATGATATATTTATTGTATTCATATAATGACATGTTCAGTACTACCTTTGTCTCAAAATAAGTGTCACATTTGAGAAAAATTATCCAAAATAAGTGTTGCATTTTGTTTTTCAATGCAACATTTATTGCACTTTTCCCCCAATATTTCTACTAAATATTACTTTAGTTCTTGAATATAATATTAATATGTTTCTCTTCCATCTATTTAATAAGATTGGTTTTGTAAAACTATCACTCTATTTCATATAGTTATTAGCTTTTCTTGGGATATGTAAAATGACCTAAGATGACATTTATTTTTTGATCATCATGATATTGATGCAGAGTATCCACTAATTTTAGTGATGACTAATCTCCGTCGGAAAAGCTGAGTGATCACCTTTAGTGGGATCTTCCCTTCTAATCACATTTTTTCCATCTACAAGGTTGGAACCTGATACCTTGTTTGAGGGAACCGAGTCCAAAACCACTCAAAGGGAGTA
Organism: Glycine max; assembly: GCF_000004515.6. NCBI lineage: Eukaryota > Viridiplantae > Streptophyta > Magnoliopsida > Fabales > Fabaceae > Glycine > Glycine max. The sequence continues at coordinate 18,507,248 of NC_038242.2, read as the reverse complement.
TTAAATAATGATAATACATTCATTACAAATATATTTGAGGCTAAATGTCACTCTTGGTTTATTATGTTTTAGTGCTTTTTCACTTTGGTATATTAAGTTTTAAAAAAGTCATTTTGATCCTTTTTGTATTTCAAAATTTTATTTTGATAATTTCTTATGTTTTCCATTAAAAATGTTAGTACTATATCAATGTTTTAAATTTTGACACAACACTAAATATAAGTAAAATAATTAATTTAAAAAAGTAATAGATAAAATAATTTATTTTAAAATTTAAAATATTGATAAAACACGGACATTTTTAACAAAAAAATGAAAGCAAATATCAAATGATAATTTCTTACAATTTAGTTAATCATTAAATTTCCAAATTATTTATATTTCTCTTCTAAAATTACCTTCATTTTCTCTCCACTTGATTACTTCTTACCAAGAAATAATTATCATATGTTTAGTTTAAAAGAATGAAAGAGGTGTGAAAGTGAAAAAGATAAGAAAAAAAGGAAAATACTTGTTATAAAGTAGAGTGTAAAGGTTTGGGACTTACACTAATTTTTAAAACTTTCATCTCAAATTCACTCAAGGGAATTTAAACCAAACACTACTTTAATGTTTAGAGAGAGAATATTGTAATTAATTAAAGGTATTATAGGATTAAAAATTTTAATGCGCCAATTTTTTTAAAAGAAAATATTATAAAAAAGGACAAACAATAAAGTAAAAAAGTATATACATAGGGAATAAGATAATATATATTATTAATAACTATAAATGATATTGTTTTATATATTTAATAATAAGTACAAAGTGTGAATAATATTTAATGGTTATAAATTGATGAGGAATTTTTATTTCCTTTTTATGTTATACATTCCTCACTATTACCAATAGGGGAGTTGTTGTTGTTAAATGAATGGTGGTGAAGGATAAGTGACAATGTTTGAATCCTTTTTTCATTCACTTTAATATTTTATTTATAATTTATGTTTGTCATGTCAAAAGATCACCTAATCGTTATGTCAACACCACATTAACATATAAACATCTCATCAACACATGTATCAGCCAACCACATCAACTACCACACCACTGGTTAGGGCAACATGACATTTGGGTTAGGAGACCAAAATTCAATTGAGCCAAAAATAAATAAATGTTTACTATATATAAATAAATTAAAGATTATGTGTCATCAAAGTTATATTTTATATTTTAAATTTAAGTTAGTCAAGTCCAATGAAAAGTTATAGTCTAAAATACACTTTTAGTCCTTTATGATTTAGAATATTTTTAGTTTGATCTTTTATCTTTTGAAAAGTTCAATTTGTCCTTTATACTTTTAAAGCGAGTCAAAATGATCCTTCTAGAAACATGTTCCTTTTCGATTTTAAGACATGATTTTGAACTATTTTCTAGTTAATTTGAGATGTGAAACTTACCTCTTACATGAGTTGGGTAGGGTTTTCGGAATTTTTTAACCTAAATCAATTAAAAAAAACTCTCTTTGTAAAATTTATAGTTTTGATATTTTTAACATAATCTAAGAGTAAGAAGGAGAATAAGGTGAGAGATTTAAACATGTCCCTCAGAGTAAGAAATAATTTTTGTTTGTTAGGTATAATCATTTTAAAATTAATGGTTTAGTTTTTTTTGTTTTTTTTCTTTCCTTTTTTCCCAATTTGTCCATGATTGGACAACACAAATACTCATCAACCTTGTTTGCTTTCAAATTTTTTTATCTAGAATAAAAAATGAAGTGGGAAAATATGAAAACTAGAAGAATCATTTTTAGAATTAATTTCATCCTTTGAACACAACTTCATTAGTGTGGGACAATGTTAATGTCGACTTCAAACCCAACTTAATTTATTGCTCTACAACGATAACAAATTCACACTTTTCTCTCAATGCTTCAAACCCAACTTAATAAATCATCTTAAGTATCAAAATTATGAAATTAATAAACACTTCACAGCTCAACAATATTGACAAAATCATAACCAACAAAATTTTCAACATTTAACATTTAATTACTTTATCTTTGGAACAATGAATGTTTGCTTGTAATCAATTTGCATATGTGTGAGATTCACATCCACGCTAATTCTTGCTTGCTTCTATTAAGTTTCTTCAAATATTTGGCATGTCCATTTTGTATAAAAATGTATGCTAAGTCAGGCCCATAATGTAAACCTACAAACATTTAAACTTTATGAGATATTATAAAGAAAACAAAGAGTATTAGATTTTAAAACAAAATGGGAACTAGTTTTTGTTTTGTTATTTTTGTGTGTAGGCAATGGAACTAATTTCCATAACATATTTCTACATTATGAAACTAGTTTTTGTTAAATTTATGAGAAAATAGAAAACATTACTTTATGATATTGTGAAAAAAGGGAGGAGAATGACCAATTACCTACATAATGGTTCAAAATAGTGATGAATATGAGGCGAAAGAGACAAGGAAATGAGATGAAGGAGGTGAAATAAGAGAAGTAAGTGAAAGTGAAGAATTGAATAATAATGATGGATATAATGTGAAAGAGACGAAAAAATAAGATGAAGGAGGTGAAGTAAGAGAAGGAAGTGAAAGTGAAGGATTGAATGAGGGAGGTGAAAAAGATGTAATGAGGTAGAGAGGCAAAGAAGGTGGTATGAGAGATGAAAAAGAGTAATCGGTATGAGAGATAAAGTGATGTGTAGTAGTTTAGTTAGAAAAATGAAGGACAACTTTTGTATTTTAAAATGTTCAAAACATGAGGGACAAGAAAAGTAAAAAAAAAAAAGGATGAAAATAGAAATCTCTTTCTAACTTTTCCTATTGGATAATCAAATGACCAATGCCTAAAAAATGTGTCATGAACTTATTTAAATAAATTTGTCTTGGAGGTGCATGGACAAACAATGTACCTATACTTCCTCATCTTTACAAAGAATGAGTACATTTTGATGAGACTTGCTTGACCAATGTGTTTCATAAGTGATGGTGGGCATGCGTGAAGATAATCCATAATATAGAATCTCTAGTGGGCTAGACCATAGTCTTTACTCAACAAATTTTGACAACATATTGTAGTCCTAAGTCCTAACACAACCACTTATTTTGGTAGTGGTTTGTGCTTGATTTCTTGACAACGCGCAAACAAAGGAACAATTGTAGTTAATGTTGATGGGAGTATTCTCGTAGCTTTGAAAGATCTAACTTTGAGAACTTTATTATGGATTGATAAGGATTATTTTTTGTTTGGGTTCTATAAGAACATGGGTGATTCCTCTATCTTGTATGTGGAGATCAAAGGCGGATCAAGATATATATGAGGGAGACCATGAACCCCCCTGACATTTTTTAAAATTTCAAAACCAATGTATAAGTATGGTGCATCTAGCCAAATCATTTCGGCTCCGTAAAATTTGTTAGCTTTGTTGTGTGCGTAAAATGTTGATGAGAAAGTAAAGAAGCTGCTCCAATCATACTCAAGGCCATCACTTTTGAGATTAGCCTCTTATCTTTATGTGAGAGACTATATGTCACTATACACCTAGTGTAGTGTAGTTGTTTGGATTTTGTTATGTTATTTCCTTACTTTATTAAAAAAAATCACTCCAAATTCTATTGGTGCGTGAAGTAGTGATCAATCTACAATTTTTTTAAAGAAAAATTCATCTAAAAGAAGTTATATTTGACTAAATTTTAGTTATTTAATATTATGATATATTTTTATTTCTTGACTTTATTTTTATTCAAACTATCAAATCAATAGCAACTTTATATTTTTTTAGAAAATCTTATTTAAATATTATATTTTATTAAATTTTAGTTATTACTTATTATACAATCAGTTTTTATCTTTGGCTTTTAAAATTATAAAACCATAGTAATTTTATATTTTTTTAAGAGAAATCTCATCTTAAGATTATATTTTATTATTTTTAGTTATTGTATAATTGTTTTTATCTCTTGACTTTTTTTTCTCTAACTATAATCAATAGCAAACTTATATTTAATATATATATATATATATATATATATATATATATATATATATATATATATTATATTTTGTTAAATTTTAGTTATTATACAATCAATTCTTAACTCCTAAATTTTAAATATAAAATCCCTAGTAATTTTATCTCTCTTTTTTTTAAGAAATCTTATTTGAATATTATATTTGAGTAATTCTAGTTATTATATAATCATTTTTTTTCTCAAGCTTTGTTAATATAAAATTGTTAAACTTTATTTTTCTTGCAACGAAATGAGTTTTTGTTTATCAAAGTATTGTTAGATGGTCAGAAAATTGTTATAATTTCTAAATTTTGAAAGCGCACATCAACACAAGATGTTATAACGAGTCAAAACATCAATAAGAGATAAATGTTGAAAGATATTAAAATATAAATTTGCTAGTATATATTGAAAAAAAATTGTTGAAAATTTAGTATAGACTCAGTTATAGATAATTTTCATGGCATGCACGAAAGATGTTTTTCATATTTTGATGGATTAATAAGTAATTAACATTTTTGATAATGAATTTATGAATATTTTTTATGATATATATATATATATATATATATATATATATATATATATAAATTTGTTAAATGAATTTTATTTTTTTATTGTTGACCACCCTGCCATTTTAGTTTGGGTCCACCCTTGGTAGAGATTGTGATTGTTTATTATAGATTCAAGCTTAGCTTGAAAGCTAGTCATAAGAAAAACCTTTATATTATCCGATTGTGATTTAATTATTAAGTTTATAATGAATGAGATAAAGGCTTATCACACGTATAACAATTGGATTGTCAAAATTAATAATCTCTTATCTAAGGATTAAAATTGTAGTATTCACCATACAAAGGGTAACCACTGTGTTATTTTTTTTTTTGGCAAATTTGGGTGCTAACACAAGTGTTGGTTGTGCATTTAGATATATCTTTGAGTTAGATGATGATGATCATTAGGAATAAACTATGTTTTTTCCTATATTTTTCGGTTTTCTTTTCTACTTGCTTTTACATTTTCCCACTCTTGTAACAATTTTTTTTACACCACAAAAAAAATATTAAATAATGGAGGTTATTTTGCGGAGATTTTAGAAACCTCCTTAATTTATTAAAAACTAAATTTTTTTTGCTTAATTTGCTGAGGTTTATAACCTCTGCTAATTAAATATTATTTTTCCACTATTTTCTCTTTAAAATAAAATAAATCATGTTTTTTCCCGGCAAAAAAAAAAATTCCCTCTCAAAAAAATCACAAAATCCCTCTTTCAGTCGCAACTTTCCATCTCTCTTCATTAAAGATTCCCAAAACCCCTCTCTTCAGGTTACCCCTAAAATTTCTCTCGGTTTCTCGTTTCAAGATTTGATTTTTCTTTTCTTCTCTCGCTTCCCAAAACCCCTCTCTTCAAAGGTACTTCCTCTCTTTGTTCAAAGGTCCCTTGCTCTTTTCTTATTTTTGTTTTAATTAATCGAATCATCATCTTCGTTTTCTTTTTTTCTTTTTTCTTTTATGTATATATTCGAACAAAATCAATACACACTTGATACAAGCATGTGTTTTGCTTGCAGGGTATACAACAAGATGAAGAGATTCGAAGGATGCAAAGAGAAAATAAGGCCAAGTATTGCTTTAACCTTCGTTTAATTAGTTATCAGGTTCAATTTACTTACCTAGTTGTTGAGAGTGAAAACTGAGAATTAAGATTTTTTTTAAAACAAACTGCTTTTAAGAATCTTCTGTAATTCCTTTGCATTATGATTCACCATTGTTGAATGAAAACTTGCGAATATAGATAGATAGATTTTGGGATAATTTATAGCTTGGTCTAAATACCATTGAGGGGATGAGGGGGAATAGTTGCAAAGAGTGTTACCGGAGAGTAGATTCAAAAGCTCTTTTCTATCGAAAGATATGACTTTGCGAGCTTCTCATTCTGCTATTTAGTGTTTATTCATCGATTAGCATTAGGTGCTTAATGGTTTTGAAGAAATTGTTGGAAAAAGTTTCAGTAAATCCGATCAAACTTGGGTCTGCTCAGTGTAATATATAAAAGGGCTTTTCAGCTCAACACTTGTGAAATGAGAGTCCACGAATTCATGTAAGGATGTTGAATCATATGAATATTTTGATTAAACACTTTTTGTTCATAGACTTGTATAGAAGTTTATGATAAGTAGACCAAACGTCTTAAAGAAACCTTTCTGGGCTTCTCAGCATCCCCGCCGGCTCTTTCTCCAGATTCATGTACCCCACTTTGATGAGAAAGAGAAAAGCTATGTGACTGGGAGTGTCTACCTAATGAACCTCTGCTTATTGAAACTGCTCTCTGGGTGGAAGATCTAGCCATGTGAATATCTAAATTAAAACTGCTACTTGACCTCTCTAATTTAGGGATACATATAAAATACCCACCCAACACGTAAACAAGCTATAACCTCCCTACACAAACCAATCCCAAAAATACATGGATTCGAATACTCTGTCAGGATATAAAGTTGTTTTCAATCTTTGGGTATTGCCAAAGTATATAAATTTCAGAAGTAGAACTATGTTTTTTACAAGAACAGTAATTGAGCCACATATTTGCTATGTGAATACTAGTATAATCAATATTGTTTCATTTTTTTGTCCAAATATTTACCTATATCGTTTCAACTTTCAAATATCAAATATACCAATTTTTAGAGCATTAATATGCCATAGTAATGGTGACTTTGATTTATCTATTTATTTTCACTCAAGGAATCTCCCAATGGTACACATTGGCCTGGGCGCATCTGCGATCATCATGCAGCAAAGTTGATCAATAATTGGACTGAGTTGGTTAGGGATAGTTGTTTGGATAAAGCAAACCGTAGAGCTAATGTCAGTCATGAACAAAATGCTAACAATTGCTTGGCAAAAAGGCAAAACAACCAGTCCGCTAATGAATGATAGATTGTGCTATGGCATATTTGACACGGTATATGTTTGTATGTATACAAGAGGTGCCTAGTAAGTTCTTATCTTTGGAGATAAGCATCAAAGTCTTTGAGCCAATAATTTGGGATGATCACTCATTATGATATCTTCTAGGAACGAAAAGATTATCGCCTCCCGCATGTGTTAATCACTTAATTTATTATAGCTAGTTACTTGTTAGGGCTTAATAGATAGTATAAAGAAGAGCACCATATACCTTCTCTGTATTTTTTATTAATCAATATGCAACCTCTTGAGATTTGTTGTTTTACTTGGCCTGTGCCTATGATATGTATCCCTCTGATACTCTGATCACTAACATTTGCCTCTGATCTTATTTAAAAAAAAAACAATTGAGGCTTACCCTTCGGCGCCTTTGTTTGGAAATTTTGCAATGCATATGGATCAGTTTTTCCAGAGGCTGTATCAGGATCAATTACGTCAACTTCAATATCTGTTTCAAGGATAGCCATGTGTTTTGGCAAATAAGAAAATTGTCTCAAGGCCTTACAAACAGAATAAAACACACTAACTAACTTGATAAAAGAAAGCAACCTGAAGCAATAGTTGCTAACGTAAGGTAAGAGTTTGGATTTTGGAATTAAACACCTGAGGCAGCTTGTCAATGAACTTTTTAGCATTGGCAAGTTTTATTGCCATTGTAACCTCCTCATTAGTTGCACCTTCTTTTCCATAGGCTATGTTTTCTCTGATACTAGTTGCAAACAGGACAGGTTCTTGACTAACGAGCCCAATTTGTTCTCTTATCCATCTAACTTGAAAATTCTTCAAATTCACACCATCTATGAGTACTTCTTCAGCATCAGGATCATATAATCTTTCCAATAAACTGACCACAGTAGACTTTCCGCTTCCACTTTGGCCCACTAAAGCAGCAGTTGTGCCACTTGGAACATACAATGAGAATCCGGAAAAGATCTGAACATCAGGCCTTGCAAGGTATCTGAAGTGAACATTCTTGAGTTCAATATCTCCCTTTATGTCTTCCAAGACAACACCATTGGTGTCATAAGCATCAATTTTTGGTTTTCGTGCAATTGTCTCAAACATCTTATAAGTTGTTGCTTGGCCAGCTGCAAATGCATTTAGGGTTGGGGATGTTTGACCAAGTGACCTATGAATGTTAGAAAGATTAATCATGTTGTAGTACTCCATTAGAAACGTTAGACAAAGTGGTTAATTTGCTTTTTCTTTTTTGGCTACTAAGGTCATATATATATATATATATATATATATATATATATATATATATATATATATATATATATATATATATATATAATACTAACTTGTCGTATATAATACTAACTTAATTTCCTTATTTTTTTTAAAGCTTGTAGCTGAAGTTCTTGAGAGGTGTTGAAATTGGTTAGGCAATAGCAAAAGACACATTCTCCTGCTTTCGTTTACTGGAAGTTCAAAGGTACTTCATCTCTCTCTTATTTTGATTAAATATTGTAATCTTTATTTTTATGTGTTTACAACGTACATTATATTTTCATGATAGTATTTTTATGTTACGACCTCTACTAGTTAGCTAACAAGTGTAATTTATTATAATTTTTTGTAATTTATTTTTTTTGTTGGTTCCATTGGTTTTTATTCTAAATACCTATTCTTATTTTATAACATATATGGTAGTAGCTGTAACATAAAAATTGGTATTGAATCTTAGGTTATGCTTCTTCCCCCACCAATTATTCTTTTTAGTTAGAATAATTATTATAGTTTTTCTTCTTAATTTATATTATAATTTTGTGGGGGACTTACTTTTTTTTAATACAAATTATACTATGTTATATTATCATAGTGTGATAAATTATTTTAATAAAATTGTTTAGGTATCTTTTGTAATGGATAAGTCATGGATTTCAAAGGCCCGAAACTCAATTGATTACTCCGTTGGTTTGAGTAAATTCTTAGATTTTACTTTTAAGAATGGAGCTGTAGGAGAAACGATTCGGTGTCCATGTCCAAAATGTGAATTTATGAAATGGCAAACTAGAGACATAGTTGAAGATCACTTGCTATATAAACCATTTCCTCAAAACTATGTTATATGGGATCTTCATGGTGAAAAGCAAGCATTAGAATCTTCTCAAGTGGAAGATGTTTTCCAAGATAGTGGTGTTCAACCTCAAAACCCAATGGAAATGATGATCAATGACGCATTTGAACAATATAGGCAACATGACCCTAATGTAGGTTCATCACAACCATTAAATGAAGATGAAATAGTAAATGATGAACCAAGAGAAGATCATAATGGCTTTTATGAGCTTCTAAACGATGGGAGCCAAACATTGTATGAAGGAAGCAAGTACACAAAACTAGAATTTATAATCAAATTATATCATATAAAAGTTTTGTGTGGATTAAGCGATAAGGCAATGACTATGATGTTGGATTTGTTAAATGATGCATTTGAAAAAGCAAAGTTTCCTCCTTCTATTTATGAGGCAAAGAAAATTATTAACAAGCTTGGTCTTAATTATAAAAAGATAGATGCTTGTCCAAAACACTGCATGTTGTATTTGGGAGATGATGAAAAAAGTTTGGATGCTTGTAAGCATTGCGGTACATCTAGATGGAAACCCAACAAGAAGAAGAAAATAGCTGCAAAGGTTTTACGTTACTTTCCATTGAAACCAAGATTGCAAAGATTGTTCACATGTCGTAAAACTGCAAAAGATATGAGATGACATGTTTTGGAACACAATAAAGATGGGTTGTTAAGGCATCCAAGAGATTGAGAGGCATAGAAGACATTTGATTTAATCCATCTTGAGTTTTCTTCAGATCCTCGAAATGTTCGCTTAGGCCTTGCAACTGATGGTTTTAATCTTGCTAGGACCTTGAGTTCTACCTATAGCATCTAGCCAGTTTTCTTAATTCCATATAATCTTCCACCATGGATATGTATGAACCACACTTCCTTCATTCTATTAATGATCATTCCAGGCAAGCAATCTCCTGGAAATAACATAGATGTGTACCTAAAGCCCCTTGTAAAGGAGTTACGTGAGTTATGGAGTGGTGTGGACACCTATGACTCATCCTTAAATGAAAATTTTAGAATGCGAGCAGCTCTTATGTGGACAATTAGTGACTTTCCTGGCTTAGGCATCTTATCTGGTTGGAACATACACACAGGATTGGCTTCCCCAACTTGCAATTTAGATGCGGAACCTTGTCGCCTTCGAAATTGTAACAAGTGGTGTTTTATGGGGCATCGTCATTTTCTAAGTAGAAATCATAAATTTAGATTGAACCGTGTTCGCTTTGATGGAAACATAGAAGAACGAAACCCACCATTAAAATTATCTGGATCTGACATTTTTCGACAAGTGGAACATATTAATACTACATTTGGAACTGGAGCTATTCAAAATGGAACAAGAAAAAGATCTAGACAAGAAGTCACACAGTGGAATAAAAGAAGCATATTCTTTGAACTTCCATATTGGGAGTCTAACTTGTTACGACATAATCTAGATTTTATGCATATTGAAAAAAATATATGCGACAATGTCATGTATACATTGCTCCATGAGAAGGATAAATCCAAAGACAACCTTAATGCTCGAAAAGACTGAAAAGAAATGGGCTTAAGGCCTAATCTTTGGCCAGATGATAATGGAAAGTATCACCTTGCTTTGTTTTCACTAACACGTGGTACCAAAAAGTTATTTTTGAAAACTTTGAAGACTATTACAGGACCAGATGGTTACTCAAGTAACATTTCCAGATGTATTGATGAGAAACTTAATAAAATATCTGGGTTAAAAAGTCACTATTGCCATATTATTATGGAACAATTGCTACCACTAGCAATTCGTAACTTGTTGCCAGACCATGTGACTTTTGTCTTAGTGGAGTTCTGTTCTTTTTTTAGAATACTTTGTGGTAAAACTTTAAATCTTCCAGAACTTCAGTTGCTCCAAGATCGCATTGTGGTTACACTATGCCACTTAGAAATGTTATTCCCTCCATCATTCTTCATAGTTATGGTTCATTTAACTGTTTATCTTATAGAGGAAGCAAAACTTGGAGGCCCAGTGCATTATCGATATATGTATCCAGTAGAGAGGTAAAGATTTAAATAATTTAAATTTATAATGTTATATTACAAATATCTTACTTGTACACTCTTTAATTGTTAGTTATTTCTATAGGGAATTAGGTCACTTAAAATCCTTTGTTCAATGTTCACTTTAACTCCAATGCAAAAATTGCAAGCTCATCGATATGTGCTCCTTAATTGCACTATAGTCACACCATTTGTGGAGTAAGTAAAGTGACATAAACTTTTATTGTTATACTAATTATAAATAATAGTCATGTGTATTGATTATAATAATTAATTTATGTAGTGAATTTAGAGAATTCATAGAAAGGAGTTCAAGAGGAAGAAGACTTTCGTCTACAGAGATAGAGAAAAAAGTCAATAAAGAGTTTGTTGATTGGTTTAGAAAGCGGGTAAGTAGTCATTTAGTGGATAGAGATTTTTTTACCGTCTTTGTTGCAAACTCTAACTTCCAATTTTTGTAGATTATGAATCCAGATACAATGAATGAAATGTCTACTGATCTAAAGTTTTTAGCACGAGGACCCTTGGACAATGCAACAAGATTTACTGCATATAATATTAATGGGTTCAAATTTCGAACCTTGACTCGAGAAGAAGGATTAAAAACACAAAACAGTGGTGTTTTCTTAACATCTAACACATCATGTGTTTCAAGTAGCATTGATGGCAACTTAAGGCAAGCAGATTTACCTTATTATGGAAAGTTGGAAGATATCATTGAGATTAACTACTATGGTCGATACTCTGTTATTCTTTTTAAATGTAAATGGGCTGATACTACACGAGATAAAGGGTATAAAAAGGATTGTTGGAATTTTAATTGTGTTAACTTTGATAGATTGATTCATATTGGTGATCGTGAAGAACATGAACCATACATTGAAGCATCTCAAGCACAAATGGTGTATTATGTAGATGATGTAGTCAATGAAGGATGGAATGTTGTTGTACACATAAAGCCAAGAGATTTATATGACATGGGAGAAGAAGTAGAAGAAAATGCATATGAAAGTGAGCCATACCAAGAGCAACAACTTGAACAATTTTCTAGGCTTGATGATCAATATGTACAATTGGCTACAAGTCATCTAAATGATGATATAGTTGATTGAATTGTAACTCCTAAAATAGTAAGAAATTCACACTTGTCTAAATATGATATAGTTGATTGACTTATAAATGTTGTTATTATTTCATTTATGAATTATTTTAATCTTGTTTTAATTTTGATAGTATGTCATCTTAAATTTTATTATTCTTTATTTATTTTTCTCTTAATATTGTTGTCATGAATATGTAGTCATGCCAAAGGTGAAGTGTTTTAGAAATCCACAAAAATCAACACCTTAACCACAATGTCATGGACCTCTAACACAAGCTCCAACACACTCTGTTCCAACAATGAATCCTGAAATTTCTTCCCCACCAAGTGATTCCACACAAGCTCCTGAAGTCCCAACTGGTAATGTCCCTCTTTCTCATGTATCAACATCTGAAGTTCCACAAGAAGATGAAACAACTAGACGTCATGTTGGGCGTGAGTCTACACACTGTTGGACTGTTGAGGCAATAGATATACAAGTATTATATTTTATTTTTATTTTTGTAATTATCATCATATGAAGTATATTACATTTTCTTATTGAGAAATTCTTTTATTGTTAAAGACTTTGAAGAAACGATCAAGAAGATTAAGGTGAAAGTTAAGGGAGTCAATAGCTTACCTAGAGAGTAACGCATCATTGTGAATTTTGATGACCAAGGCCAAGCAATTGGTGAAGCACAAGCCTTGCTTGCAGGATTTCTTGGAACACTAGCAGCTGATTGCAAATTATTTCCTATGGATCATGATAGATGGTCTGCACCTTTAGGCGTACCTATAACTTATTTTGATGATTGCTTTGAAACAATTTTAAAGGTATGTCAATTAGTTATATATAACTTTTTATATCTACACCACTTAGAAACCCTATCTTTACTATTTTTCATATATATATATATATATATATATATTATTTTGCATATGATATTTGATAAATTTGTCTTTTTTTTAGCCTCGATTTTATTTTAAGATTAATGAAGCTGGTGCAAAACGGTATTGCAAATTGAGTATGGGAAGAAAATGGGTTGCAAATAGGCAAAACTTATGGAATGAATTCAACGATCTAACCAAAACAAGAGATGAAATCATAAAAAATGTGTCGATAGACATAGATAAAGATCAATGGGCTCGTTTTGTTCATTATCATCATAAACCATCAACATTGGTACAATTAGATTGTTTTAATTATTGAATTGTTTTTATAGCTAACTATATGATTACTATTACAAGTTGTAAACTTGAAATTGCTTTGCATATAGGAACTTTGTAGGAGAAATAAAGAAATTTGAAGCTAGCAAGTTATTCCACACACTGGTGGATCCAAAGCTACTCCTAGAAGAAGAAATGAGTTGGTAATGACACTAAATGTTAACTTTTACTAATTAAAGAAGTTCAATGTTTACTTACTCTTTATTTATCTTAGTTTTTAGAAATTGGGAAGCTACCAAGTCGTGGACAATTATATATTGAAACTCATAAAAGAAAAGATGGATCATTTGTAAATAAAGCAAAGACTATAGCGGTAAGTTTTTCTTTAGTAACATTGTTTTCAAGGATTGTGCTTAATCTTAAAACTTTTATATTTCATTTTATTACATGTTTGCAGGAACAAATTGAAGTAGGATTGACTCAAAGCATAGTTGATGAATCTGAAGTTTCTCCTCTTGATGTTGTTGGTAGAGTGTTAGGGTTAGAGCACTCTGGAAGAGTGCGATGCATGAGATTAGGAGTTGTTCCTTCTAATACATTCAGAAACACAAAACTTTGAGTTTCTAGTCTGAGTTCTTCTTCATCTGGTGTTGCCTTTCCATCTTCAAACCAATGGCAAGAGAAATACAACAATTTAGAATCAGCTTTTAAGGCCTACATGATAATGAAGAAATGAAGGATCCCTGAAGAATTAGCTAGTTATTTCATTCCTGATCAAACACATGTAAGTAATTAATATGCATACATCATTATGTATATGTGAGGTATCCTAAAACTTGTTAGTATAATACACAATGTACTCTTAAAACTGTTTTACATATGTCTATAGTTTATTAACTTATTCACGCATATTAGTAAGGAAATATATTTTGTAATTGGTACGTGTGTTTATTAAGCTAATTAATTTACAGTTTTGTAGGTAGATTTGATAGTTAATCAATAATATTAAGGTAGAATTTTATTCATTTTGGCTAGCTCTTAATACTCTTTATCTCAAGTTAGGTCTTTAAGTAAACATACATGACCAAGGTAATAACCATGCATAAGTTTAGAATATTAAAACAATTGTTTAGAATTTGATTATTTTTATTGATGGTCATTATGATTTAGTATGTGTGATACACCCTTGTATATAGTATATGTGACTAAGTGTTTTTTCTTTTCTTATTTCAGCCAAATGATGTTTCAAGTGTTCCTAATACACCTTTGGATGCAAGAGGATCTTCTGGTGCTAGCAACCCTTAGTTTGCTTATAATGCATTTTGGATTTAAAGTTTAGTACAAGACTAATATTACTTTGTTATGGATTTTATGTCATACTTTGATTTACAATAAAAATTTGAATTATAAATCTTTGAACTATATGCTATTATTTTGGTTATTGAAATATAATTTCTACGTCTTCATTATGAGTTTTTTTATTACATTTTTTTATCGATATCATAAAAAAATGAAAAATTGTAATACATATAGATTATGAAACTAAAATGAGTATACAAAATCATTATATACAAGAAAATAAGGAGAATTAGAAAATCAATTGTAAAACATCTATTGCTAGCATGATTTAAAAAAACCCCTCCATAGTATAGTTTTAAAACCTCTTTTAATAAACCTCCGCTTTTAGCATAGGTTTAAAACCTCCTACAAATAACCTCCATATTTAGTGTAGGTATAAAAACCTCTTCCAATAAACCTCCACAGTTAGCGTAGGTTTAAAACCTCTACAAAAAAATCTCTACAAAATATTCTCGATACCAGAGGTTTTCGAAAACCGCCGCTAATTGCTTGTGGCGAATATAACTGCGGAGGTTTTTGAAAACCTCTGTAATTTATTTTGCGGAGGGTAAAAACCTCCACTAAACGAAAAAATAACCTCCATTATTTAACAGATTTGTTGTAGTGTTATTTGAATTGAGTTGAATTCATTTTTAAAATCCAATTCAATTTAATATAATTTTTTATTTGTTCACTCAATTATTTAGTTTTCAATTTTGTAGGGTTTTTTTAGATTTGATTGATTTGTTAACTCTTCTAATTAACATGTAATAAATCAAAATTTGTTATTGAACTCACGGTGTAAGAGCATCCACATCGCATGGCTTGGGAAGCAAGTATCAATGGAAGCAACGTGGCTTGTGAGACAACTACCAATGTTGTTGCACATGGATGAGTGTTTGTGTAGCACGATTGTTTAACCTTATTAAATTTTTTAAAAAATGTTTGTTATTATTATTTTATTATTTTTGAAGCGAGAAGGTAAACGATGGATAATGACTCTTTTAGTTGGATGGTTGAATGTGAATAACAACTCTTTTTGTTAAAAATGGATAGCGAGTTTATTTTTTTACCATTGACAATGCTATTTTTATTAGTTATTGTATATGAACATCGCATATAACTAAGGTCACTTTAATTTTTTTATACAACTAAAACCTCTTAATTTTCTCTCATTTTCACTCTAAAAAAATCTCAACTTTGATTTGTTTTCATTCAAAGGATCCAAACCAAAACTCGTTCAATTTGAATATGTGGCTTAATTTGATGTCAAATTATTAGCAACCCATGATAAGTGCCAAATTTTAATTATTTTTGCGATTAAATTGTTAGCATTTATCCTTTAATTGTAATAGTTTTCTTATAAACTACCCTTAAAACTAGTTGTAACTATATATTGTACATTTATTAATATTATTGTTTAAATATGAAAGATTCATCCATGATTTTGTAGATTTTGATGGTTGTTTGTTAGATCCAGAAACAAATCTAAAAGGAAGGGAAAAATGGTCTTTTCTTGAAGATTTATGAGTTCAGGCTTGCTAGCCTGAGCTAAGAGAAAACTTTAGCCCTAAGCAAGCCACTCGCCTGGGCGAGCTGATACCTTCAGCCCTAAGCAAGCAGCTAGCTTGGGCGAGTTTCCCCTGCACTAAATGACTTTTCCTATAAATGGCCATGTAGGAGAAGAGGAAAAGGGATCCAACAGCCTGAAACCAGAGAGAAAAACACAAAAGAAGAAGGAGAAGAGGAAAAGTAGAGCCAAGGCGCTATAGAGTTGTGACCGTGGATCACTTCCTTCGTCATTTCTCTTGTTAGTCTTGTGCTCTGCACAATGATCGGTTAGTTTTTCTTAAGGATTGTATGTAATATTTGTACCCTTATGTATCCATTTTGATATTATATATGTATTAATCTTTTCTACTCATTATTGGTAATTTCATTCTACTAGTAATGTTTGATTCTATTTGATCACTAGTGTTATGAAATTGGATTATAAGTGAGACTCGAAAGTAATCTTAGAATTTGAACCGAATTATTTTACTTTTTACGTTGTGTTGTTAGGAATAGAGCATAACGTTTTCATTGCAAAAAGCACAAGAATATAAATGTAATGTTGGGATATTTACTGCAAATGCGAGAGATCGATATTTAGTAAATATTCTTAGGTTCCAAGTGCGAGGAATCAATTTGGTATAACTATGTGTGCATCAGTAATGTTAGAAAATGATTTATACATGTTAATATTATTAGGAAACTAAGGGTATGAACGATGAAATCCAATCATATGTTTTCTTGAATTAATTTAAGTCGTTATTATTATTTCCGTAATTTACGTATTTCCAACACACTAAATTTCGTTATTTCTCTATTTTCTATTATTTTCATAAATATGTTATTTTAACTATTTTTTTACTTTCAGTTATCTTTTGTTAGTTAAACCAAAACTAATGACATTCGATTAAATTTGTACATAACTATTAAACTGATAACATTTATCTGAATGAATTAAGTAACTCAAGTCCTTATTGAGACGAACTCTTTTATAAATGTGAAACCTACAATGACAATTGGTACACTTGTCAAAAGTCCTAACAACCACAAAACCAAAATTTCAAAACTCTCCAAATTTACTTAACCTGCAAAATAATCCAATTTTTCAATATCCTACTCCCTATTTCATACATATCAATTTCATATGTTTCAATTACCACCAATTAACCTTTCCATTGATCAAGGGTCTTCAATGGGTGTTAGTAGCGGCTAATGTAATGAAATAGAGCATGTCACACCACATGAATTCATGATAGTCTCAAATTCTACCATTTTCCTCCCAAGTTGAAGAAGAAGAATCATTTAAAATACAACAAAGGTTATGCTTCTCCGCAAAGGAAGATGAATGTCTCACCAACAATGCATTATATGAGGTTGGTGAAGAAGGGCAATATAATATTAGGTACTATCTAACATATGATATTTATCTAGAATAGGCAACGCTTGTGAAGTCTATCTGAAGTCCATAAGGCGATAAAAGAAAATTGTTTGTTCAACATCAAGAACCAACAGGAAAGGATGTGGAGTGCATGTTTGGAATGCTTCAATCTCATTTTGTGATTGTACATTACCCTATGCATGCTTGGAAGAAGAATACAATAAAGCATATATTATATACATGCATCATATTGCATAATATGATCGTGAAAGATGAATGACACATATATAATGGTAATTCTAACCGCTCTTATGAACAACATATTAATAATGTCACAATGGTTGACATACATATTGGTCCTCATTCGACCCTTGAACCATACTTGCAAAGGAGGGAGGAAGTTCATGATCTAAGTCGTCATCACCAACTTTAAGCAAATCTTGTGGAGTATATTTGAGAATGTTTTGGGTGCGATAATCAACAAAATTAGTTATTGTTTTAATTATGTAACTTTTGTGTAAGGTTAGCTATTTTTATCATCTTAAATAAATATAATTTAATTGTTTTTATCACCAAAAATATTTTACATAATAATAGTCTAATTAATTTCTCAACTTTTAAACTTTATTTTTTTGAGAGACAATTATAAATTAATAAATAAGTTATTAATAAAATATAATGATGTAAACTTTTTTGTAGGATCTTTTAGAAGTCCTAAAAGAGAATTGTTTAACGGTAGAGATTTAATGTTTATAGGTATTTATCAAGGAAGAATTTAGGGGGAGGGGTAACCATGGGCTTTAGCCCCACCTTACTCAAGATCCTTTTATACATATGAGAATAAAAATAAAAATAAATTAATATTGATAGAAAAAATTGATAAGAAAAATAGAAAATTGAGTTAATGTTTGCTTAATTTTCTTTATTAGTTTTACACATAGATTTAACAATAAATATTTTGTGGAACTTTTTACTTATCAAATAATTAATTATTAAAAGTTAAATAATTGTGTAAAAATAAATTCGACCATCTATTTGAGGCATTCTTGGATCCATCGTTGATGCTTATATTAGGAATATTAAAAATGAGTGGTGTACAAGTAAGTCCCACCGTTGAAAGGAGATTGCTCCATTATGGATGATCTAATAAGTGATAATTCAAATTTATGGTGTTAAAAACTCACAAAAAAATAAAGACAATTTTATTTACTATTGATGATTAGGTTGAAAAGCGAAGAATAATATTGATTAAAAAGGGATCAAGATCCCCTTCTATTTGATTTTAAAAGGAGAGGTCTTGTTTTGCAAATCTCAGTCATTGCTAGTATACTAAATCCAATGTACGATGAAAATTAAAACACTTAAAACTCACAGTTTCATTAAACCGCAATCTCATTTATGTCGCACTTAATTCCCTTTTTTCTCTTTCACGCTTAACGGTAGGACAAACAATTAAGGGGAAAACTCCAAATTGTAGCAATCATCAATGGCAACATCCACTAGCTTTGTGAGTTAGATGAAGCAGAAGGGTGCAACAACAACGATTATGGATGCAAAGACCAAGAGGATCAAACACGAAACAAGAAGAAAAGAAGGGAGTTGACAACATCTTATGTGGATTCCATAGATTCCAGCAGCATCACGATGGTGCAACAACATTAAACAACAATTTAAGTGTTTGATGGTTTGTAGTTTTCTCCTTTTCAACCAATGAAAGTGAAAACTTGTGGCGATATGGATGGAATGCATGAAGATGCAAATTATTGACCAACATTAATGTTGGAGACTTGCTTTAGAAGATATATCAATATCAATGTAATGAGGCTGGGAATTATCGTGTATCTCAAGTTGAGCCATTTACAAAGAATGTTCTTTACTTTGTTTAAATTTTTTTCTTTGATTTGGAAATTTGGATTTTATTCCATAACAAAAGCCATTACAATTAGTTAAGTGTGCTAAATTGTGTGTTGTTATAGTGGTTGCAAGTTGTCATTACATCATGTTTTATACGAATAAAAATTTAAAGGTGTTTATCGAAAAAACATCTTTTTAATTATTGTAATATGAATTAAATGCAACAAATCATATGAATCCAGTGAAGCCATTACATAGTTAAGTGAAATAGCTAAAATTCATTTAAATAAAATGAAATTTATATAGCTAGCCGTCTCATATTACTCCAAAGCAAAAGTAAACATGCCTTCAGTTCAAGAACGAAGGTGAGGACAAAAAATAAAGACGTTAATATTCTACCAGGAAAGTAAAGAGCAAATCATTAAAGACCTCATCCACCATTGACCTTCAAAGCTACATTTTATACCAACTAATTTATACAATGAAATTTTTAATTCAAAATAGTTGAACATCATCCCTCCCATCTATTGACAATTGTGACAACAATCAAGTGGTTTTCTTCCTATTCTTTCCATTGCCACACATTCTTCAACCTTTATACTAATTCTTGTTGTGATGCTTCATTCCGTCTATTATTACAAGGAAAAATAAAATATTAGACACATGTTAAAAAATTCTATAATATATGAAATAAAGGTGTAAGATTTATATCTCATTAATTAATCTCTCTTGTGAGTTTATATTGTTGCGAGAGCTAAAAGAAGGTAAATGCTATACAATAAGAAAAGAAACACTAGTAAAATGATGCATTTTAAGTGAACAATAAATATATGCATTAGACAATGTATACCTCAAATTCTTGATTTTGTGAGACATTAGTGATTTTTTTGTTTCTTTTTTCTTTTTCACAGGTTGGTACTTAACCCAACTTCTTGGACTTCTCTTTTTTTTTTCACAAGATATTTTTTGTAGGCCTTTGACCACTTGCAAATCAAGGTTTTAACACATCACACTTTCACTTGATTTAAGTGTTGAATGGGTACTAAAATTTTCTATACCCAAATTTCTTTTTCTAATGCTTTCAGTTTCCTTAGCACACTCATCTGCAACCTTATTTAAGTTGACACAAGCTTCTTTACAATCTTAGGCTTGAGCTTCAAACCCTATAAATTTATGACATAATTGCCTATAAAACTCTGTGCTATCAAGCTTATCATCTCTTGGATACTTCTTCCTTTTGTATCTTGCTCAAGTCCATTTTTTGCATCTCTGTCCATCTTTTTAGAATATATTGGCTAGGAAGCAATTTAATGTCATTTCTATCAAATACTTTAAAAGCATAACAACATAATATGCCAATGGACTCAAACATTTTACAACTACATGAAAATGTGTTATCAACATAATTCAATAACACTTTTAACTCTTTATCACTTTACACCATACCAATTGTATGTTCAAAAACGGGTTCAACTTCATTTCAATGTTTTATATATGCTATTGAAAACAAGTCATACTATTTTTGAAACATGTCCAAAATCACAAGAGTATAAACCTTACAAACTTGTTGTAGTAAAGGAAACCTCTTCATCTTTAACCTTTGCAACTTTTCCCTACATTCAAACTCATATTCCAAATCATTATATAGTTTTTGGTTGACAACTCTTTCAAATTGTTTAAAAAATTGGTACAAATCCAAGTCTGACTTCAAGCAACTTTTCAAATCTACATTTAAACTTTTACTAACTTGAGTACTTCACATTCTTAAGTGAGAACATGCTTCATATAACATTTTGCCAATTTTTCTTTTTATTTGTACAAGTTGGCTAACCACTTGTTTTGTTGAACATTATAATCCCTCAACAATTTGTCCCATGCTATTTGAAAATCACCCTTTTCCTTATATTTGAGCATGCATGCTTTAAAATCTTTCAAAAGATTAGATCCATTCTTCATCAAATTTCCAATATTTTTTATCCCATTTTACCCCAAATGAAAAGTGCATAATCCATGAAATGTTTCAGGCGTTACATCCTTCAAAGCTTTAGCCATTGCATCATCTTGATTTGTGAACATAATTTGGGGCTTTTTTTGCTTGTGTGCTCTAAGCACAAGAACTAAATCTTAATAATGAAGAAGTATGTTAATCTTAACTTATTTACCTTGGAGAATTTGAATTTTCTTGAAATACAACAAATTATACTAGAAGAGGGGTTGAATAATGTGTTAGTCAAAATATAAAATATTTTCGAAGTGAGGGATGCTATAATAGACAAGTTTATAGAACCATTGTCTAGTGACAAAAGGTGAATTATCATCCAATGAGATGTAAAACTTTGTCTTTCAGTAAAAAATCTTGTGTGTAAGGTGTGACAATAATGAACAATGAAATATTTTATAAGTTAATGAAAAACAATAAAAATACTTTGTTTTGTACTAGTTCACTCAACCTAAGTTATGTCCAATTTTCCTTTACCAACTAGAAAATGGTTCCACTAATTAACCTTGATTACAACAAACATTATCCTTCTACTTCTGGCTTACAAGTATTCTCAAGGCCACTTTTGACACAACCCTTAGACTCTCATTGAATCTAAGAACACCCAAATATTATTATGTTACTAAGTCACTCCTGACTTTCACAAACAAAAGTTTGATATAGAATCACAGGTTCTTTACAACACTCAAAGAGTAGATTTACAATAAGGTTTTTATCTCT
Source organism: Glycine max (assembly GCF_000004515.6). Taxonomy (NCBI): domain Eukaryota; kingdom Viridiplantae; phylum Streptophyta; class Magnoliopsida; order Fabales; family Fabaceae; genus Glycine; species Glycine max. The sequence goes on along the minus strand of NC_038242.2, from coordinate 18,485,070 downwards.
CACTAATACTTTGTATGCACAAAGGATGGACTCTTTTAAGCTCAGTGTGCTTGTTCTTTTTCTCTCGTTTCTTGATTCATGACTCTTTTTTCTTTTTATATATGTTCGTCAAGGTTCTTCAATCTTTGATGTTGTATTTATAGGTAGAGAGACACTTGTAATTTCGAAGAGTATATTGGGAATCAAATGTTATGATTGTTGTGAAGATTGATTCTTGTTTCCTGAATTAAGCAGATGCTGCACGTTTCTATCTGATTGGATCAAGACTTTTCATATTGTCATTCATAACTCAATATGATCGTTAATTACATAAAAGGAAATAAATGATAGTTACACATATATGTTCATTTTGAAACAAAATCATATAAATTGAAATAAATAGATAATTCAAATAAATGTTTATTCCACTAGCTATTTGGATGCATTGGACAAGTGTTTCATGCTTTCGGTAGATGAGTTATCCATTAATGGATAAGTTTCTTTTGGTGTTGTTTTCAATCATCAAAATTTATATCTTTGTTTTCATCAAAATTATAAGAAATGTATGGATAGTCTAATGTCTAATATTTCTATCATAGATTGATGAGACATTACAACAATTGTTGAATCCGATAACAAAGTTCTCTTGGATGATGAAATCCACCTATTCATCCTTTCTCGACATTGATTCTATATCATGTTGTTTTTCTCGATCTTATTATTACACTGGCTAGCAAAGGTGGTGCGTGGTGGAGGTACGGGAATGTGCGACACAGAGTTGGCCATTGATGATCACGACCAAACATCAATGAACAGGAAACTGAAAAAGAACAAAAGAAAAAAGAAGAAAAATTATCAATCATTAGATTTTAAATAAATTAATCTAACGATAGAAATATTAGTTTCGCACGGTGAAACCCCATTTAAAACGTGCTCTTGCAGTATGCCTCATTATTGAAGGGTTCGCATGCCGTATTCAACCTATTTTGCTTTCATGTGGTAGAAGAAAAAAATGAGAGGATTAAGAAAAAAAAAAAAGTTAGATTAATGAAACGGTGATTTCCACGGTAGATTTGATCTAATAAATCGACAACGGCTGAGATTTTCCCAAAAGGACCCTCATGATGGGAGAGGATCCCGATCCGTTAAAAAGAAGGGTTAATGCGGATCCCACTATTCTGGTGCCACCTGTCGCCAACCAATTGGATAGCAACCCGAATTTCCATTTACCCACTTTACCCCCAACAACTCTTCTCTTCTCTTCCTTCCCCTTTGAAACGCATCCCGAATTGCGAGAAACGGCCCAGCCAGCCTCGGATCCGAAGCACCCACCTAGCCTCTCTCTCTCTCCGAACCTGCCCCTCTCTCTCTTGTTGTTCGTTGAAATTTTTCACTCTTTTTTATCTGTCCGAACAACAACGAAACGCACGGTCGCACGCACGCACGCGCCCCTTCCCCTCCTTCCTTGCTGCTGCTGCTGCTGAAAAGTGCAAACCCTAAACGCTCGCGTTTGGAGGATCAGCTTCGCGCTTCAATGGAGCCTTCTAAATGTCACTGTGAGTTCCCGCACTCTCTCTTTCTATCTCTACAAACCCTAGCTCCCTCTATTTCTCTCTCTAGAAAACGAGAAGGAAATATATAAATAGAGGAAGCGAATCTATGCGTGTGTTGTGTGCAATATCCGAAGCTCATTCAGCTGTTTTGCGCGGCGAAATCGATTTGAATGCTGCCTTGCGAATTCGAATTGCGCGCGTGCTTCCGATCTTGCGTGTTTTCTCGCGAATGTCGCGTTTTCGTGTTTGGTTTGAGCTCAGCTGGTGCTGGAGCTCGTGGAGGGAATTTTAAATTGAGTGTATGTGTGTTTTGCCTCGTTCCGTTTAGGCAAGAGCTGAAAATGAAAGAAGGAAAATTGAATTCGGATTTGGTTTGACTTGCTCGTGTTTGTTTGATTATTAGATTTTAGTTTTGGCGCTTGATTCTTCTTCTTCTTCACTGTTTGTTTGGTTGCCGTGAATTTTCTGGCATCCCTTGGAAGTCTATTCGGGATAAGGCTGTGTTTGGATAAGGAATTATGAGGAGGGAAGAGTGTTTGAAATATTTTGTGTGATGAAGTGCTTTTTCTGATGCTTAATTTATATAGGAGTTTTGAAAGTTCTATAGGATATTTATTGGGTACTTTTTCCCCCCGCTCAAATTGAAGAATTTGAAATAACAAATTTAGAGGTGGAGTTTTTGATATCCCTGCTTGCTTCTCCTCTCTCCCTCCGAGACACCTACTATATTGGTACAGCATTGAAAATGGGGTTAGAAGAAGGTCTTTAAATACAATATTCTGGTGCAACTTCGGTCATTTGGTCTAATAATTGGTTTCTTCACTGTTTTTTAGCTAACTGAGAATGGCTTGGCCTGCACTTCAATGGCATAAAATGGTTGTGTGGACTGGTTTATAATTGTGTGATTATTCTACATGTATTGGGTTATTGGTTTGCCTTAGCTTCAAAACTAAGTCAGGAAATGTGGTCAAGTAAAGTCATGCTGATTTCTAACCTCAGTGCACCCTGTGATCATTAGTACCCTTTGATAAAATGAATTAAATATGAAGTCATTTTATTCGCACACACGTATGTGTATGTAAAACTAATTGGTATGCCTTTATATTTAGCATAAGTAAAAAATGATGCCTTCAGGACAGTACTCAATCTATATAACCATGAATGATTAAGATTAAAACACTAAGTCATGTGATTTTTTAAAGTAGTCATATTAACAATTAATAACTTTTAATCTCGACCATTGATGCGTGGTTGGACTAGCAGAGAGAATTTTCATATTCATCAATTCATGTGCTGAACATATAAATTTTATCTCATCCTTCATTTTCTTGTATTGGCAATCTGAGTTGTGTAATTATATCTAGTTAATTTGAGGTTAGTTGTTAAAAATAGGATACCACATAAATCAGGTTGGTATGAATGGAGATGATGGGTGCGTTTGGTAAATGTCTTGTTATATGTGCAGTTAATTTGTGTGTGTACATGCATTACAGAAGGGGGAAATTTTGAGACTACTGATGATTTGAAGTTTTGGAATACTTCTTGAGGGGTGTTAACTGGTTATGAGTTTGCAGTGAATTAAAGCTTTGATTTTTTATTTGCAGAATGGCTGCTCGGTAGGCCAGTAGGCTGGTACCACAGATGTGATATATTTATCAACTGTCTTAAGGATAGTTAGTTGCGGGAATAGTTAAATACTAGTGCAATGTCAGTATGAAATAACAGATTATTTTGCATCACTAGAAGAACATCCATTTCCAAATAGAGGACAGAAGCTGTAAATAAGGTGTGCAAAATAGAAACATTGCTGTGTGATTCATTATGGCAAGCTAATTTTCCATCTTATATTGCTGTCTTGTGCAAAATTCTCTGTGCTCTTTATTGTGCGTTAAAAGAGATTCTGGTCCAATATCATAGCCCTTGTATTTTGTTATCTCAGAACAAAGTAGTTCTGTAAAATGTAAATGACATTATGCATCTGGTTAACAGTGCCCAAGTATATGTGATATGTCCGTTAGTAGTAAATTGTCACATCTTTTTACTATTATCTTGGTAGTTAATTTACACCATATGGAATTTTACTTGCAGGATGTTTTAATAATTTCAAGGTTAAATGGTAGTTGCTCAGAGGTGCATTTTTGGACAGTATCATACATACCTCAAGAAACTTTTCTTGATCTTCCTGCTATGTAGTTTGTTAAAAATTTTAAACTTTTTCCTTTGATCTACTAGACCTTCATATAAATAGTTGTCTGCTGAAAATTTGTGGGCTGGATTATCTATGCCTGGAAACGAAGTAGGAGACAGGGTCCATAATTTTTTTGGTCAAGAGAACTTGTCCCAGGGACAATATCATTCTCAGGCGGTTGATGGGAACTGGCCAGGACTAAGCAACAATCTGTGGGCTGGTAGCCAGCGATCGACTGGTGTGCCTTTTATTTCCAATTTGAAGAATTTTAATCAACAACAATCAGGTAAAGTTCTAAATCTACAAACTTTCATTTTTTAATTTCAAATTTCTTGATGATATTTAACATGCATTATCCATTTTTGTACAGTTATATTGATTTTAAATAAGTAAATTGTGGTGTTGAAATTTAACTTTGTTATGTGCTATGAGGTTGTCTTTATTAATTACTAATCATACTGCCTTTCTGGGGACAAAGATCCTGAGCAGGGACATGCAAGCTCTCCACGTCTGCGACATGGTTTGAACCTATCTCAGCCTAGTTTTAGGCCTGAGTCTGGCAGAAATCTGCTGCCAAACCAGCAATCAGCTGTGAATGGCTATATACAGGGACAACAGGTTTTTCAGACCAGGCAGAATGAAGCTAACATTTTGGGAGTGGACACAGAGTCTGATTGGAATAGTCTGTCAAGAGGAATACCAGTGCTGGAGTCACAAGGGAGTGGTCTTGAACTCTACAAGAAAAACTTGGCTAGGAATGATGCTGCTGAATCTCCAGTCAATTTTGATTTTTTTGGTGGTCAACAGCAAATAGGTGGACGGCATGGTGGAATGCTTCAACCTTTACCTAGACAGCAGTCAGGCATAAATGAAATGCATCTATTAAAGCAGCAAGCAGTACTTAACCAGATGCAAGAACTTCAGAGGCAGCAACAATTTCATCACTTAGAAGCGAAGCAACAGAATTCTATTGCTCCGACTTCCTCCATTTCAAAACAGGCAGTTGCAAGCCATTCTGCATCTCTCATCAGTGGCATTCCCATTAATGAGGTATCTAACATTATATGGCAGCCTGAAGTTATGCCAACTAATGCTAATTGGCTTCAGCATGGTGCCTCTCCAGTTCTGCATGGGTCCTCTAATGGACTTGTGTTATCCCCTGAACAAGGACAGGCATTGCGTCTTATGGGTTTGGTTCCTAATCAGGGTGATCAGTCTCTTTATGGGGTTCCAATTTCTGGTTCAAGAGGCACACCTAATCTGTATAATGTTCAAGCAGATAAGCCTGCAGTGCCTCAGGTTTCTATCCCACACCAGTATTCTCATGTTCATGGGAACAAACCTGCACTGCAGCACATATCAGCTGGTGATAATTCATTTTCTCCTCATCAATATACTGCATTTCCAGACCAACTTAACACAAATGATGGGACTTCAGTTTCAAGGCAGAATGTTCAAGGGAAAAATATGTTTGGTTCTACTGCTCACAGTATAAATAATGGACTGAATATGGAGAACTTGCAGCAAATGAATTCTGAGCAAAGAATTGCACCAATGCAAGATTTTCACGGGAGGCAAGAACTAGCTGGATCTTTAGAGATGTCGCAGGACAAGATGCTTGTGCAGGCTCCTCCTTCACAGAACATGGCTACCTTAGATCCTACTGAAGAGAAGATTTTGTTTGGTTCAGATGACAGCTTGTGGGATGGGTTTGGCAGTAATATGGGTGGTTTCAGTATGCTGGATGGTACAGATAGTTTTAGTGGGATTCCATCTATTCAAAGTGGGAGTTGGAGTGCACTTATGCAGTCTGCTGTAGCAGAAACTTCTAGTAGTGACATAGGCAAACAAGAGGAGTTGAGTGGTCTAAGTTTCCGGAATTTGGGACAGTCGTCTGGAAATGAACAGCCTTCAACTATTGATAGCAGCAAACAACAATCTATTTGGACTGACAGTAACTTGCAATCAGCATCCAATATAAATTCAAGACTTTTTCTTTGGCCTGATGGTGTTAGTAGGCCAAATGCCTCTGAAAATTATTCTGGTGTTTCTGGGTTTCATCAGTCAGGTCCTGATACTTTGCATGAACAGCATAACAGGTTACAGAACAATTCTCAGAGATCAATTCCACAGTTTTTAGAAAGAGGCAAATGGTTAGATTGCAGTCCTCAGCAAAAACAACTTGCCGAAGGGGGTCACATATTTGGAAATGCTGCTAACTCTTCAGGTATAGAAAAAAACCAGCAGACCATATTGTCATGTAATAGTAGTGGTGATCCTTTCAATAAATCTAATGGATGGGATATTATGAAATTGCCATTTGATAGAAGTTCAAATTTCAAAACCCATGAAAGTGAAAACTTATCGCAGCCCCATCACGAGAAAGCTATGTGTGAGGAGATGGGCCAGATTCCTGCTATGTGGGAACCTGATTCTGATACTAATTCATCTGTTGGAATGGAACATGTGAAGTCTGCAGGTAATATGCAGGTTTGTGGGGAAGATTCTGGTACAAATGGTATTGCTACATTGCCAAATTCAGGCACTGCATGGTTCAGCCAGCAAAGCAGCAAGCAGCTCCCTAATTTTGATGTATGGAGGGATGCAGAGTCAGCAGGAAGCTATAGAAGAAATGAAGTTCCAGGAAAGTATAAGCATCATATGGAGAAGAATCCCTTAGTTTTGGAATCATCAAAGGATGGAAATGTAGAAGGTGCGGCACATGATTTGGAGAATTCTAACAAAAAGGAAAAATCTGCAGATAGTCTTGGCTCTAATCCTTCCAATCCTAGAGCTGGTGGTATGAGAGAAAATAGTAGTTTTGATGGCAATGATTTGCATAGTCCAAAGTTATCTGGTCAGGGAAATCGAAGACCTCCTGTTTCTCGTAAATTTCAGTATCACCCAATGGGGGATCTGGGTGTTGAAGTGGAACCTTATGGAATTGGAAACAAACATGTCAAAAATTCACAGCCTATGCCCCATCAACCCTTGGGAGGACAGTCAAAGTATGGTCATTCTGACAGGAAATATAATGAAATGAATAAGGTAATTTGTTTTTTTTTTTTTTGGAAGGCTGAAAATGTATATATTATTAATAATAAAACCAGTACCAGTGGTACCAGAGATTATAAATACAAAGCACCAAGGTGCTATCCTCCAATAAAACCATCAACAAAAGCCAAAAAACAGCCAGATCCAACCCCAACTAGGCAACGAAATTGGAAATATTAGAGGACCAGTAGTGGAAGCTAGTACTAAACTTTTTATCCTTAGCCTTTAACCATGACCAGGTTAAGAAAATAGCATGATCCATGACTTTACAGGGATCAAAAGGTTTTCCTTGGAAAATCAAATGATTCCTATGCTGCCATATAGAGCTAGTTAATGCAACCCACCACCCACATCTTGTACTGTGATTCACATTTGCCCCAAACCCATCACAGAACTGATAAAAATGGTGAACCGGGGTAATGGAAAGGGGACCTACTACCCGAACCCAGCGCATAGATTCCCACCACAGGCCATTTGTCAGCTTACAGTTGAAAAACAAATGACATACATCCTCCTGCACACAGCCACATAAGGAACAGGTGTCTTCTTGAGTAATAGCATTTCTTCTTAAAAGGTTGACCTTGGTAGGTAGTCTATTTTTAAGTAGTCTCCAGCAGAAGATCACAGCCCGAGGGGGAATTTTCAGCTGCCATATAGTCTTAAAAATGTTGCCATCAGAATATACTGAAGTGGTGTTCATGCATAAGCTATAAGCTGATCTAGTAGTATATTGACCATTAGATTCAGCCAACCACAGCATATTATCTTTCACCTGTCTTTGAATAGGAACAGAACTGATTTCCTCCATAAACTGCACAGCCAAATGGCTTTCATGATCAAAGAGATTCCTCCTCCACCTCATGTCCCACCTCCAGCTATTATGATTAAAATGTCCCATTTGAGAGATGTGGTCCTTTTGCTGTCTACTTATGAGGAAAAGCTGATTATACTTCTGCTGCAGAGTATGTTGTTCCCCTAGCCAGTTATCAGTCCAGAATTTAATATTCTCCCCACTCCCAACCTTCCAAGCCAAGTTGTCTTTAAAGATACTGTTAGTTACCTTGTTATATACTTTTTATGAAAGTGTACCTATTATTTGCTTAAAATTTCCTGTCTTGAAGAATCTAAAGTTGTTTATATCCTTTACAATGTGACCAAAACATGCTCCTGATTTTCAGGGTGACTCAAAAAGCTTAGAAAACAATGCTTTGAAAAGCATACACCCTGGTCAAATGTCAAAAAAATTAACCTCATTTGACAGAAGTGTTGGGAATTATGCCTCACAGAAGACTGCATCATCCAGGTAGTTGAATTTGAAATATGTCTTCATGCTTTAGTTTTAAACCTATTAATATAGTGCCATAATGTGGTACTTACTGCTTAATTATTATTGAAGTTATCTGCTTTTTGTCATGAAAGGTAGCCATGACATGCATTCTTTTTACTTTTGCATGTGGTACTTCCTGCTAAATTATTGTTAATATAATATAATCTGCTTTCTGTCATGAAAGTTAATCATGGCATGCATTCTTTTTACTTTTGCATGTGCTAAACTACTGGTCTATTGGTGCTGATACCTGTTTTACATCTTCTCTCTCTTTCCATTTCCCACTATATATGCTTGCATGACTTATGTGATGATCCTAAGTCAACTGTTTGCTTCAATTTGTTAAAACTATTGTTGTCAAAATATTCTTGAGCTTGGACCAGTCAAGGGGTTATGGCATTGCAACAAAAAAAAGACTTTCTAACTGCCATTTATCTTCCAGGGTGCCTGAAACTGACTCTTCTGATGGATCTGGTGCACATCCTCCGGAAAATCAAAGTTTTTTCTCTCAGGGCATTGGTTTACAATTGGCTCCCCCTACTCAAAGGCTTCCTGTGGTATCTTCTTATGGCTCATCAGAGACAGATCATACTACACCGCATGTGTCTGAGACAAGGGATAAGGACCATACATGGTTGGGTACTAATCAGACGTTTCCATCTCTAGATCCATCCCATGGGGAGCTTAGGAGTAATATTTCTAGCACAGCAGGACAAATTTTTGATAAGGCATCACAATACGGTATGCTGGGAAACATTCCACAGGCTTTTACATCTGGTTTTCCTTTCTCCAGGATCCATACTCAGAATCAGAATTTGGCAAGTCTTGGTGGACAAGTAGCAAATACTCAATCTGCTAATGTAACTTTCACTGCTTCCATGAATCAGACTGATGAATACTGTGAAAAAGCTCAAACTAGTCAATCTGAATTGGCTTCTGCTCAGGACATGTCCCAGCTGAGTGCTATAGACGAAGATCGTCTGAGAGATCCGGCCATCCAAATTTTGACAGCAGAGACTGGCACTCAGCCTTCTGTTACTTTTAGTGCATCTCTACATGGCACCCCTTCAAAAGTTACGCACAATGTATGGACCAGTTTTTCTAGCAAGCAACATCCTAATGCTTCAAGGTTTCTATCCCAGCCCCAACAAATTAATGATTGTGAAATGATCTCCAGCTCACAGAAGCCAGGTGATGAGGGTTTGGAGAAAGATGGCAATGACCATTCTGGTACTGGCCCTTGTTCTGCTTACTCCAATAATTCTGTGGGAAACTCGCTTAAAGAAATCTCTGTGCTGCAGACATTGCCTGAGAGTGTTGTTGCTTCTGAACAGGCTGCATGTTCATCACATTTGAAAGAAACTGTTGGAAAACCTACTCTTGATGCATCTCAACCCAGCCCAACTGCTACTCCCAGAGATATTGAGGCTTTTGGCCGATCTCTAAGACCAAACATTGTTTTGAATCATAATTTCTCCTTGTTGGATCAAGTTCAATCTGCAAGAAACATGGAGACTGATCCTAGTAATCGGGATGTCAAGAGATTGAAAGTTTCTGATAATATAGTGGTGGAAAAACAGCTGGTAGATTCCAACCATGGGCAACAGTTGTCATATGGGTATGATAATGTGATCAAAGATGGGTGGTCAGGTAATAATTCCATGCCATCATCAGATCCTAATATGCTAAGCTTTTCAACAAAGCCACTTGATGGACAGTACACAAATGCATCTTCTCAAGAGGAGGTTGGTTATGGTCAAAAAATTGCTCTTAATGTTGCTGACAGTAACAAAGCAGCCTCTGTTAAAAGTGATTATTCTCTGGTAAATCCTCAAATGGCACCATCATGGTTTGAGCGATATGGAACTTTTAAAAATGGTAAGATGTTGCCAATGTACAATGCACAGAAGATGACTGCTGCTAAGATAATGGACCAGCCTTTCATTGTAGCAAACCAATCAGATAGTTTGCGCTTTCATAATTCAGTAGAGCAAATTCAGAGTGTCAGTGATGCCCAGCTAAGTAATGCTAGTGAAAGTCCAATGCCTGCTTTAGCTGCAAGTAAGCATGCAGACTCTCAGTTATCGACACCTGCTGTTGAACCCGACTTACTTATTATGAGACCGAAGAAGCGAAAAAGTGCCACATCTGAACTCATACCATGGCATAAAGAACTGTTAGAGGGTTCTGAAAGGCTTCGAGATATCAGGTGGTTGCCAAAACTAAGTGATTTAATGTGCTTATTTTTCGGTGTTGCTATTGTTGGTGTAGTAAAAGATCCCATGTCTCCAGTTGATATTGTGTTGTTTCAATTGTTTTGAAAGAAAATGGTGTGTTTCCATAGTGTCAGTATGACTATTTTAATATTGTTTTATGTTTATCAATATATCAAGTATTTGTTTTCCTATAACTTAAAATTTCTTACTATGTGGCAGTGCGGCAGAATTAGACTGGGCTCAAAGTGCAAGCAGATTGATTGAAAAGGTTTGTTTATAATAAAATCAGTCTACGCATGAATCTATAATTCTATAATTTATGAGTTCACTTTACTCTGTATAATTATAATTATAGGTTGAAGACAGTGTGGAGGTAGTTGAAGATTTGCCAGCAGTGGTGAAGTCAAAAAGAAGACTTGTCTTGACTACACAGCTTATGCAGCAACTACTTAGCCCTCCTCCAGCTGCAGTTCTTGTAGCAGATGTGCAGTTGCATCATGAGAGTGTGGTCTACTCAGTTGCCAGATTAGCATTAGGAGAAGCATGCAGTTCAATCTCATGGTCCAGATGTGATACACTTTTGCCTCCTGGCAACAAGAACCTGTAAGTACCCCCCCTCTGTATATTCTATATATGCATGTCATAGTTGTCAATAGCATTAAATAGTGGTGCTATCGGAGGAGTGGCTGGAGCATGCTACAGAAAATTGAATAGCATCACAATTTGAAGTAGCAGCAGTTGCTGCTGCAACTGTGGACAGAATCATGGCTGGAGTGGTCACTATTGGAGTGGGTCATGAATAATCTGTTTTAACCATGAAACAGTGTCATATATGGCTGTTTACTCTCCTTTTTGTTACGTGCACACTTTTATGAAGTAGCACCGACTGTTCTCCTTTCCAATGAACACACCCTTCTCTGGCAACATCACCAGCATTTTCTGGCCAGCTGGGACAGTCTTTGGCCACCTCAACCACTCTGCATCCTCCGTTCTCCATAGTTTCCGATCATCCCTGAGACCTCAGTGGCCATTTTTTTGGTGAACCTGTCTCTGTTTCTGGCCAACCATGACTAGGGGTGCTCATAATTTGGGTATTTACATAACTATAACCATAACTAATAAATAACTAGATTATAAGTGGGTATTATAACTATAATCATAACTAGTTTTTAAAATATGGGTATAATTTGATATAACTAGTTATTGTTTTTAAAATATGGGTATATAACTTGTTATGAATAAACTAGCTATATAACCAATTATATAACAAGTTATGTCTAGAACCAATTATACAACTAGTTATGGATGAACAAAAATAAGTTATTTGAAATACCTATAACTATAAAATTGGTTATAGTTTTATACCTACTTTTATAAAACTAGTTATATAATCTAATTATAGTTATAGTTATTTTTTTAAAACTAATTTATTTGAGCATCCCTAACCATGACCTTTGCTGCCTTGCTCTGTTCTGTCCCTTTGTAGTTCTGTTTTTTTTTTTTTTAATCTCTCTATAACAGATCTTTCATCTTCTTGTTCTCTACTCTAATCTGGGCATCTCTCCTAAAGGTTTGGCTTATTACTTTGCCAAATGGTAGTGTTATCCATGTAGTTGACCTCATTTAGTGGGATAAGGCTTTGTTGTTGTATTCTAATTGGTTAGAATAATATCCATCCTGCTACCTGCTGTAGCATTTTCAGGGTCAGCCACTCTGCGTTGCTATTTAGGATTGATAATTATGATGTATGTATAAGGGATCCGTGTTTACATTGGTGTAAGTCAATCACTCTAATAATCTTTTACTTCATAACTTATCCCAAAATTTTCTGTAGGATTGGAAGTTCCTTATAATATTAGATCATATATGTATATCATTCATTAATCCAAAATTTAGCACTTCATTAATATTCATTAAAATTAATATGATATATACCCTTGAAAATATGAAAATAAGAAATATTTGTGTTTTTATTGTTCAATTTTATAAATTTAATAATTGAGACAAGCAATCAATGTAATGGATACTTATAATTCAATAGTTGGATCGATAAAATCGTATACTAATATAAAGTCATCTAATGAATGTGCTAATGCTAAAGTCTTGTGCCATTGTAAACTGATCCCTTCTCTATATTACTTTCTGCTTCATTTAACAATTAACATTTTTTAGTGATATGTTCTGTAGGCTGCCAGAGAAGTGCAAATCATCCGATAAAATTGATCATTACATTTTGAAAGTTACGGACTTTGTTGATAGAGCAAGGAAATTGGAAGATGATATATTGAGGTACTATCATAGTATATACTTTTGTGCTTTATATACGTTATTTTATTCTCTTCATTGGGTTTCTGGTCTATACAAGTAACAAATTGGATATTCGGGCTCATGTGTCTGTATGCATGCAAATATGAACAGGTGCTTTGGTATTGAAATCTCAAAGGTTAACATAGATATTTGTCTTTTTATTTCTTCTGTGTCGTATTTGGCAAATTTAAGTTGTTGAAATAGGGCTTTTGTCTTGATTGGTTACTTTCCTTTTGCTTCTCTAAGTCGGTCTCACATGTTCAATTGACTCAACAACTCATGAGATAGAGATACAAGCTTTTCTTGTATAAGTGGCTTCCCTAGAAAATTTAGGTTAGAATTTGTGTATTATATGTTTGGATAGAATCAAAAAGTGTGCTTATAATGTGGAAGAGGGTTCTGCTTTTGATGTTGCTATTATAGCTCTTTTTTGAATGCTGAACTGAAATAGATGAGATTATTTATAAAATTGAAGAGTCAGGTAAGTGGCTGCTTGATAGCAGAATTTGCATAATCCTCTGATTAAGAAATGATAGATGCAACAAAGACATCACATTTTATATATATTGAGATTAAGTAGCACTTGAATGAAGATCAATGAATTGAAAATGTGAAATCCTCCATACTCATTTGTTGAAAGGTTGAATGTTATTACATGAGGAAGTTTTAGGGATTACGAGAATGACTTTTCTAATAGCTTGAGTGAGTTATTCAGCTGATCTAGTATTTATATACACTGTGTTTTGTGTTTATAAGGAGATTAATGATGATTCTAGTTCCTTAGTACATGCACGGTATATTCTGGGTACAAGAATAGTTTTGTACCTGTCTCTGAAAGGCATTTAATTACTAATTCCAACACTTGCTCAAGCTAGAGCATATAAGTCAAATATTCCAAGCTTGAAACAAATATATTGAATTCTTGGTCCTCTTAGAGATTTTGTGAAATTACTAGTTAATGATTAGAGCTAAAATTTGATAATGGCTTCTTAAGAGAGAACTTTCACCGAAACAAAATGATCATCAATTTCTATCTATATGTTTAGTTTGTTCATGGAATGGAACACTAAATTGGAAGCTATATGAAGAGTCGCTTCATTATCACTACATAATTTCATTTGCTGAGTGAGTATCTCCGAACTTCAATAAGCTTAAGTGGAATGCTTATCAATAGGTTTGTTTCCTTTGTCCTCATTGAGCAGACCTTATCCTGGTTTATGTAGTTAATTGCTATGCGTTAGCGCCTTAGCGGCAATTTGTGGGGTGCATTCGTGGATTTGAAACAGGTATGATGCCTAACCTTGGTGCAGCCTGGGTTAGCTGTTGTGGTGGGTGCGGCCGTATTTTGTGGCTAAATGGTGCTAGGGTGAGTGCATGAGCAGCTGCGATTCTGTGCTTGGGGTGAAAAATTGAAATTTCTCCCATTCATTTGCTGTTTCGAATTCGTTTTTGGGCTTTTTGAATTTTTTAAGCCTTTTCATTCCCCCCACCCCCAATTAATTCTTCTGTCTTTTCCAAATTTTCCCATGTTATGTCTTTTACCAATCCAACCCTATTAATCTTTTTGTCTTTTCCATTTAAGTTCCCCCTTTTTTCCTTTTGGTTTGTTGGGCTTCAATTTGAGTCAAGTTTAATCTTTTTATTTATTTGTTTATTTAATGAATAACTTATAATATAATTATATACTAAAAAATAATAAAGAAATGTAATAAACTAAATAATTATCAAAAAAATATTATAAACTAAATAATAATAATTATAAACTAAATAAAGCATTTGTAATAATAAACTAAAGAAGAAGAATAATAAAAATATAATAAAAGTATAAAAAAGCAGTAAACTATTTAAAGCATAACTTATAAAATAATAAACAATAATAATATAATAAACCAAATAAAAATAGTAATACAAAACTAAAAAAAACGTAACATAATATAATAAATTAAAGAAAAATAGTAATAACAAAATTCAAAATAGTGGCCATCCTGCTTTCTGCTATCCCGCTTTAGTGGCTTTGGGGTTGGTCTCTATGTGCCATTATCCGGGATTGACTACTTGGGTGTCAGTGCCTTTTTCAATGTACCTCAGAATTTGGATCACTGCATCCCCATGATCATTATGAGGAGATTACATGAATTGACTCACCCAACTACAGGAGGAAATATCTGGTCTTGAAATACTGGGGTAGATGAGTTTTCCAAACAATCTCCGATATCTTCTGAATTTTGCCCTAGGTAGGTAGTAGTTTTTAATTTGTGTAACTGTCCATGGAACTATCAACAGGTCTACAATCCATCATACCAATTTCTTTAAGTATGTCTAATGCATAGTTACTCTGAGATGATAATCTCATCCTTTGATTGAGAAACTGCGAATTACAAAAGAGATCTTGAACCTACTCTTAATAACAAGTTGTGACTAAAGAATGAAGTGTTTTATTCCATGATAATAGTTAATAATACCATATTTATATACAAAGCAAAGAGAATAAACTAACATACCCTAGTGCGCGGAGGCTCCTCACTATGTGAAGGTATAGGTGAGGATCATTATGCAAAGATGCTGTTTCTGGATTCAAATCCATGACCAACTGGTCACTAAGGCACAACATTACTGCTGTGCTAGTGCTCGTCCTCCCCATGAAGAGAATCAATTCCATAAATTTACGATTAAATCTATCTAAATGGTCTGCCTGTCTAAATGGAAGATATCAGGGATCGAGGATTGGATGACCAGAAAGACATGAGAGAGAAACACGTTAGAGAGAGAGAGAAAGAGAGACAGGGAGAGAGACAGGCACTCTGTAGAGGAAGAGCGCCTGAGAGAGGGAGAGCACGCCTTTTAGAGAGACAGAGAGGTTCCCTGAGAAATCGAGAGCCTACAAGAGACCGTTCTTATGACAACAACAGAATATACAGACGCAGCAGGGAGAGGGGGAGAGATAGAGATAGGCGACACGAGGAATATCTCCCACGTTGTCGGAGCATCTCTAGAAAGACGCGACAAGACGAAACATACGGAAGCTCGAAGGGGGGGAACCAGGAACATAATAGACAGGATGCTGAACCTGATCAGGAAGTATGGACCAAGGTGATAAGAAGGAGGGAAGCAAAGGCAGCAAAGAAGAACTATACCCAGAACAGATCACTACATAACCTCTCGGCAAACCACCCCAACTGGAGAGACAAGGAGGATATTACATCCTTTTACTTCACTAATTTCACAGACAACGTTAATGAAGTGAGGCTCTGGGGGAAGTTTAAGATTTGGGGAGATGTGCGTGAAGTTTTCATTGCCAAACGTCGTAACAAGGAGGGAAGAAGGTTCGGCTTCGTGAGGTTCAAGGACGTTTCGGACGTAAAGCTTTTGGAGACGCACCTGGACAATATCTTCATTGATGACCATAAGCTGTTCGTTAACCTTCCCAGGTTCACAAGGCTAGCGTCGAATGTTCATACGCATACAAAAGTAGATAAAAAGGAAAAGCAAAGTAAAGAAGCTGTCAAGGATTCTCAGGCCACTAATAGACCTCGGGTGAGATCATATGTGGAAGTGGTGGCTCAGAAAGGAGGCTTAGGAGGAACAACGACAGCTGTAGATGGCATTCCAACAATTACCATCGTACCTAATAAAGGTCGGGAAGTCTGGTGTAAAGGGGCTTGGGTTGGTAGGTTGAAGAAACCGATGCAGGCGGAGAAGATGGAGGACTACATATCGTGGGAGCTGGGATATAGCATCAGCGCTAGATCCCTCGGAGACGACATAGTACTAATTACTGGTCTTTCAGCGGATAAGGCCCAACAGCTTATCAACTCAGAGACGAACGGCGGCAATACCCTCTTTTATTCCCTCGAGAGGTGGCGTCCGGGGTACAGGGTATCTAATCGGATCGTGTGGCTTCAAGTATGGGGTTTCCCGATTGAAGCATGGGAAGTGGACCATATGAAGCAGGTCGTCTCAACCATCGGAGACGTGATCGAGGTCGATGAAGACACCGAGGACAGGAGGAGACTGGATCGTGCACGATTGTTAGTACGAACTCCCCTGCCGCCGGCGATAATCAAGGAAACAATCGTTCGTTGTGGTGAAGAAGATCACAGAGTGTGGTTGGTGGAGGAGGTAGGTGACGGCGGGGACATGCGGAGAACCAGATTATCCATGTCCGGCGAGTGGACGGATGAGGTCACGTCGGAGGAGGAGGGTGTTGCGGAGGAAGACGATGACGGTGACACCGCATTTTCCTACTCGCCGGAGCTGTCAGTAACCAACAACAACTTCTTCTTGAACCACCAGTCAAAAGTTTTACCCAGCGGTCCTTGTGGCCAAACTCGGGATCGGTTTGAATCAGTGGACAAGAGCCCAAATCCTGATAATTGCAGACCTAACGCAGGTGGCGCAGCAAGGCACTCTCAGGGCCCTACTTTGACAAAGGCTGACCAAGGGTATGTGTGTGCAGAGGAGATGCAGGGAAATCTTTCCCCAGTGGTCATAACATCGGAACCCGAGTTAGACGTGCTTCGAAAGTCTGAGGAAGACCAAAATGGAAAAGTTTCAAATTTTGAAGAACCAATAGGTCAGCAGTGTATTACCCATGGGGATTATAAGACATGTGCAACGGATAGGGGAGACTTTTATGACACAGGCCACATACAGGGTCAAAAGAACGTTGGGCCAAGTTCCACTTCGGGCCTAATAACGAAACTGGAGGAGTGCAAAAAGAAAAAACATATAACAATGACCCAGACTGCTAGCAGGAACATGGACGGGTTCCCTAAAGTTTATGCTAGGCAGCGGAATGGCCCATTAAAGGGCTGCCTTCTTAAGCCTGTAGCTGAAGAAAATACACTGGACATGGAGGACAAGGTTGTTCCTGACCCAAAGGACTCTTTCACTAAAGGTCCTCTCAGCAGGAACAGGGGAGAGATGGAGGGGGAGGCGGAGGAGGTTAACAGTGTTGATGGGAATCCCTTGGAAGACCTTGAAGATGCCAATCAGCAGTGGACCCTTGCGAAATCCCTGGGTCTTCAGCATGCATCAGATCAGGAAGGCATTCACAGCTTCAAGAACATGGAGACTCGGGATAGGAAAGAGGCATTACAGCTGGGAAACAGGAGTATCCATAAATGAATATTATATCCTATAATATTAGAGGGCTAGGTAGAGGTCTCAAATGGACTTCTATCAGGAGTTTGGTAGGGAAGCTTCATGTTGATCTCTTGTGCCTTCAAGAAACCAAGAAAGACTGTTTAGACAAAGCCTCGTGTCAATTTCTTTGGGGCCAAAGTGATCTGGAGTGGGAATGGCAGCCTGCCATTAATGCTGCTGGGGGTTTACTATGTATATGGGATAATAATAAATTTCAGGTTGATTTTCGATGCTCAGATAAAGATTATATTATGTTGGGTGGAGTTTGGCTGCCTCAAATGCAAAGAGTAGTAGTTGTTAACCTCTATGCCCCTTGTGATACTGCTGGGAAGAGGCAGCTATGGCAGAACCTTAGTAATAGAAAAGCTCAGTCTCTTGATTCCTGTTGGTGTTTGGTTGGAGACTTCAATTGCATCAGATACCCTTTAGAAAGACAAGGGATTAGCAATAGTAATCCAGACTCTCAAATCATAGAAGAATTCAATGAATGGCTTGCGGATATGGGGGTGGAGGACATCCCCTGTATGGGTAAACCTTTTACTTGGGTTAGGCCTAATGGAACTTGCAAAAGTAAACTGGACAGGATTATGGTTTCGGATGGCTGGATGGATCTATGGCCTGATAGTTCTCAATTCAACCTTGAGAGAAATTTTTCTGACCACTGCCCTATTCTCCTTCAATCTAAAATTATTGATTGGGGCCCAAAGCCTTTTAAGGTCTTTGACGGTTGGTTAAAGATCAAGGAATTTCAGCAAGTAGTGAAAGATTGTTGGCTCGGTTTTCAGCCCTGGGGGGGGGGGGGTTTTGTTTTAAAAACCAAGCTCAAGAACCTCAAACAGAGGTTGAAAAGATGGAGTAAGGAGAATTCAGCAGACATTAATATCCAAATTAAGAAGCTGCAACAGAGTTTGAATGAGATGGAGAACTCTATGCCCTCTCAGCTCTCGGAGATTCAAATCAAGCAGCTGAAGGACCTTCAATCACAGCTTTGGAAAAAGGCTAGCCTCCTGGAGTCTATCTTGAGGCAGAAAGCTAGAAGTAGATGGGTTAAAGAGGGGGATTGCAATAGCTCTTATTTTCACAAATTAATAAATTTCAGTAGGAGGAGAAATGCGATTAGGGGACTATATATTGATGATGCTTGGGTTGAAGATCCTTCCCTGGTCAAGGCAGAGGTTTTGCAGCACTTCCGAAATAGATTTCATGAATTGCAGCAGCAAAGACCTAACCTTGATGGAGTCCACTTCAATGCTTTATCTGATCTTCAAAGGGATAGCATGGTTGAGCCTTTTAATGAAGAGGAGATCACTTGTGCTGTGTGGAGTTGTGGCAATGACAAAAGCCCTGGGCCTGATGGGCTTAACTTCAGATTTATTAAGCACTTTTGGAAGGAGCTTAAATCTGATTTCCTGAGATTTTTTGATGAATTCTTCGTTAATGCCACCTTCCCCAAAGGCAGCAACTCCTCCTTTATTGCACTTATCCCTAAAGTGAAAGACCCTCAAGAAATCAATGATTTCAGACCTATATCCCTTATAGGCTGCTCTTATAAAATTGTTGCCAAAGTGTTGGCTAACAGGCTGAGAAAAGTTATGCCTCATCTTGTAGATGAAAGGCAGACAGCTTTTATTCAGGGAAGACAATTACTTCATGGTGTTCTGGTGGCTAATGAAGTGATTGAGGAGGCTAGAAGATCCAAGCAGCCGTGTATGGTGTTTAAGGTGGACTTTGAGAAGGCCTATGATTCTGTATCTTGGCAATTTCTCATTTATATGCTGAAGAGATTGGGGTTTCATGAGAGATGGATTAGGTGGATAAGGGCCTGCATCAATTCGGCTTCCATTTCGATCCTTGTTAATGGCAGCCCAACTTCAGAATTTATCCCTCAAAGAGGATTGAGACAAGGGCCCCATCAGCTATAATTCATAGGATTTCTACCATCCAAAGACAATTCCTTTGGGGGGGAAAACCAGATGGAAGGAAGATTGCTTGGATGTCTTGGAGCCAGTGCTGCACTCCTAAGCATATGGGAGGATTGGGGATCAGAGATATCCAAAGTCTTAACAAGGCTTTGCTGTTCAAATGGAAGTGGATGATGTTCCACCAACCAGACCAGCTTTGGACTAGAATCCTGAACTCTAAGTATAATGGCTGGAGGGGATTAGAGCATGGTCCTAGAAAGCAGTATTTCTCTACTTGGTGGGCTGACTTAAGGGCCATCTTTCAACATCAGAATGTGATCAATGCTGATAATCAAATTAGGTGGAAGCTGGGGAGAGGCGACAAATTCCTGTTTTGGGAGGATCCTTGGGGCGATGAAGGAGTTCCTCTCAAGGATCAATTCCCTGAATTATTCTCTATTTCTTCTCAAAGGGATTTAACAGTGGCAGAGGTGGGATCTTGGACTGAGAATGGGTGGGTCTGGAATATGGTTTGGAGAAGACACTTGTTTGATAATGAGGTGCAGCTAGCCTCTAAATTCATTGATCACATCCATCAAATCAGA
>NC_038242.2:18373088-18458703 GCF_000004515.6 Glycine max | reverse complement strand
CTTAAGTTTGGATTGTAGGCTTGCATGAAGCCGGAATCACTAGTAATCCAGTGCATGAAGGAAGAAACAACACAAATAAAAGGAAAAGAGGAGAAGATTGTGGAACAGAAAGATGGAGAAAGAGAAGATTGAGGGAGAGAGTAACCCAATGGAGAAAACACAGAAAACGAAGTAGAGAGAAGACAAGTCTGATTATTAAGTGGAATTAAATGGGGAGTTGAAATCTGCCAATTAGGGAGCGACATGCAATGGGGGTAGTTTTGATTATTAAGTGGAATTAAATGGGAAATTGAAATCCACCAATCAAAAAGTGGCACGTGGTAGGGGCAACAAAAAAACGGGACAAAAAAAGGGAGGGACAAAAAGACCAAAAAATTGTGGAAAGTGCCACGTGTCAAACTCTCAAGCATGGGCACAATAGGAATTTCCATGGACTTCTCTTTTATTATATAGTATATAGATTCATCAATGATTATTTACTTAGGGAATTGTGCTTTTGAAGAATGGAGGAAGTTGTGCATGTTGGTTTCTTTGCGATTTACTTGGGCCATGAATTGATGACTCACCCGTTTAATTTTGTGTTTTGGATTTTATTGTACTTTTTAGTATCGTTAGTCAAATTATTTGGATTATGTGTAATTTCAGAATTTTAAATTTGTTTATTTCTAAAATAAAGAAAATTTGATATTTTTTGTCAATTTTTTAATATCTGATCATTTTTTTGTCCAAGTATTTTGTGGGTTATGAAATTAAGACATTTTTTTTTGTAAAAAATGTTTAGAAGTAAAAAAAATGGTGAAAAATTTATAATTTTCTCAAATGTAGAATATGAATTAGGATTTGAAGAGGAAAAAGCTGAGTTTTTCTTTAATTTTGGTACAATTTTATGTTTTAACCAATGAGTTTAAAGAAGAAAAAATATTTAAAATAATTTGACTGATTCAATTTGAGAAGTTTTTCAGTAGAAAATGAGAATTTGAGGTTTTAAGTAGGAGATTTATCTAATTTTAGAATTAAAGAATTTAATTGTAGGATTAAATCTACATGTATATAAACTAAAGGAAAATAAAATGCTTTTAAGTCTTATTTTTATGTCACCAATAGTCCGAACGCAGAAGCTTCATCAACATTCTCAGATGTTCCATGTTGGAATGCGGATGGAGCAGGAAAGTAAATTGTTTTATTTTATAAATTAGAATGAAATTCATTAAAAGGTGAAAGAGATCCATTCTATTTTACTACCTTATGTTTTGATATACGTCTAATTACGTGTGTTTAGCTAGAAGATACAATATGTAGTTTGAATACAAATTTTTATTTAAAATGCCAATAAACATTGTCGCGGTAAATGGTCCTTTTGGCTTGAAATACCACATGTGAGGTAATTATACAGTGCAGCGACTATTATCCTATTCCTATTCATTTACCCAATCAATTTTCTTAAAGATTACAGTAATTGCCAGGCTTTTGAGCAAAAAAGAAAGAAAAGAAAGTCACATACACGTGTGTGTATTTTCTTTTTCGTTGGGATAGTGTCAGAATGAATTGTCAATCTTGTTTCTGATTGCTGATGCTACTTTTCCCTTTTCTGATGGATATTATGTTGTGGGCGTACGTATCAATTGAACATGCCTAGGACATTGACTTTGCCCAAAGACATTCGTTATCATCTCTTTCGCATGACTATAAGATAATGTCATTTGACATTGATCACATTCGATTGTCTCCTTTGACCATAATTAAACAAAACAGTTGCAGAATTCTTACCTTTTCGATGTACTTGCAATCGTCAACACTCAACATAAGGACTCCTGAAGAAAGGAAAAATTATTGTTTACGGTGAAAATTTGTTGAATCGAAATATAATTTATCATTATTTTTATACTTATTCTTATCAATCATGAATAATTTTTTTTATTTAATGTAATAGAATTGTAATTGTAATTTTTTAATATTTAAAATAATAATTATTATAAATTTTAATTAAAAGAATTATGAAATCATTCAAATAGACATAAATTTTTAACATAACCATGCATTATTATATTATGATCGAAAATGACCATTTTAATGATTAATATTTGTAACATAAGTGATTTTCAATAATCAATAAATAAATATATTATAGATAAAAAACACACTTCTTCTAATGTAATCAAAGTAATTTTCTAATAAGGATATAGTTTATTTATAATAAAAATGTTCTTGAACAAATAAAAATGTGTAAATTGATTGATAATAAAGTTATAGAGCAAGGAAAGAAAAAGACTTGTAATGTAAAATGATTTGAAAGTAAATTAAATTGAAAAGCAAATAAAGTTAAAATGACAAAAAATGTAAAGTATTTTGAAATGTAAACTGAAGTTAAATGTGAAAATAATATAAAAGTTGCAAAACAGTGAAGAACAAATACATAAGTTTGAATTTAGAGAAAAAAGTGATGATCCAAAGGGGTTTATAGTTTGGAGAAGAAATATAGAATAAAAGAATTACATGAAAAATAAATTGATCAATGAAACAAAAGTATATGAATTGTAAACTAAATTAAAATATGAGTTTGAACATACACTTTGTCTTAACAATAGATACTCATTTGCTTGTGTGGTGCGTTGGTGTAAAAAATTTTATGTGGTCTTTATAATCAAGAAAAAATGACTACATTATATCTATTTATAATCTAATTTGATTTAATGGTTAATTTACAAGATTCATATAAGTGTATAACTTATTTGAATTAACTATCTAAGATGATATTTAAATCTTTGGGCTCTTTATTGTAAAACGGTCAATAAATTATCTTTATAAACTTGATCGAAACAATGTGTGTTTGATTTTTTGAGGAGCATTCAACTTTAATAATTTGTCTTTATCTATCAAGCTTCGTTGTCTTGATGATGTTGTCGAACTTTAGTAAATTGCATCATTTTCGATTAGTAATGGAACATAACATCAATATCATCTTCTTCAACTCCATTTGACGTCAATAAACTTTCTAAGTTCGATACTCAGAAAATTTTACTTGGAGCCCTAATTTTTTTTATAAAAATTATGCTTCCCCGAAGTTAAAGAAAGGTACTGGGTTGGGAGTGGTCTTTAGGGATTATTGTGGTGAAGTGTTGGCAGCAGGTTCTACTCTTCTCCCTAACTGTCACAAACCGCACATTGCGGAAGCCATAGCTTTCAGGTTGGCTGCGGAAACAATAACAAATCATTCCTTTGGGTTGGTTCAATTTAAATCAGACTGCCAAAGATTGGTTCAAGCTAGGAAGAAGCAGGAATTTTCTGGAAACAAATATCTAGAGAGTGTTGCCAATGATTGTGTGAGGATTCTAAATTCTAGATCCTCCTACTCGTTGATTTTTGCTCATAGAACAACTAATAGAACTGCTGATTTTTTTTGGCTCATTTTGCTTTTGAGTGTAAAGAAAGATATTGGGTCGAGAAGATCCCTCACCAGTTGCTAGTTATTATCTCCTCGGATGTAAGGCTTTCAGCCTTTTCTTTGTGAATGAAAGATCGAACTTTTTAAAAGAAACTAGCATAGCAAGATAGAAGTAGATATTGAACTTAGCCTATATCTTGTTTCTATAGTTCACAAGCAAACTTTATATTTACTACTCACTATAGTTGACTTTATATATTAGAATTAAAAAAAATGTTGGCTTATAACTTGCTTAGGTCCAAAATTTGTCAATTATTTCAAAACTTGTTGGCAAGCCATAGCTTCTACTAGTAGATCTGAGCCTTATTTTGATTAGCTTGAGTAATATGTGTAGCATTCTTTATGTTTTAAGTTGACTATTTGATTGTTTTACTCATCCATTAAGGCCTTATGTATAGGTATACAATATATAGAGTAGAATCAAATATATGAAGTTCAACTTTGGCTTAAGAGAAAAATAAGTTATTAAACTTGATTTTATTTATTTAGGTAGGCGAAATATAAAACATAAACTTAGTTTAGCTAAAAATTTCAAAACTAGAGTTTGTCTCATTAACTTATTAATGATTTGATTTTTTTTCTTTAAATAAAACTTTGTTTATTAATTTAGTATTTAACATATAAATTCATGGTAAAAGGTAAAGTAAAATAATAAAATATAATTTTGTATTCATAAAAATGACTTAAGATTGAAAATGAAATACTTGACAATGAAAATGGTATATTTCTTCGAAGAAAAAAAATATAATCATCAATTTAAAATATTTTAGGGTACATCTTGTAATCTTTGACCTTTATTAATAATATTTTTTTTGCCCTTAAAAAAATCAATTTAAAATATTTTTTATTGACAAATGTTTGTTATTAGTTTGTTACTTTTTTTTAATAAAGAGAGAAAATCAAATTCACCACTTTTTTTTTTCTCCCTTCTCCCTCAATCACCAAACCTTATAACTCTTATCAATTTAAAATTTAAGATACGACTCTTGAAAATTGACATTTCATCTCAATATACAATTTATATCTCCCTTCACATCTACAATATACAATTTATGAATTTCCATCTACTTACTCCTATTTGAAATTCATTTTAAGTGACAATATTTTTCGCCAATCCATCTACTCACTCTATCTTGTTTAAAATGATGAAAAATATGGTCATAATTCGTAAACTATTAATTATTCAAATCAATTATTAATAATGATGGTGGGGTAGTGCAGAAAGCACGCAATTCAAACGCCTAAAATAATGAATCAACTATAAATTGTTTGAAAACTGCTTCTAATTTGTGACAAAAATTATGGTTGATACAAAATACTGTGGCTGTTATAAGTTCCATTTATCAGTAAAAGATTTGTAAATAAATTGATCATTGTTGAGATTTAGTTTTCAGTATCTCTCTTGTAATCAATTAAAAGGATAAACAAAAGAAAACTCTATCAAGAGTCAAGCCAAGTCATCTTATAATAAATTTTATTCATAAAATTATACAACAATAAGAAGATTTTTATGTTTTATTCATGTAAGATTTTACATTATCAACTAATTAGAATTTATAATTTATGATAAATATAATTTTTAATATTTTTATTATAATAACTAATAAATTTATCATTCATAACAATTTATAATTAAATAACAATATAAAATTTATTTATACCGTTAATACATATGTTATTATTTTTAAATTAAAAATTACTTGAAATTACATAATTATTTAAAAAGTAATTATTTTTGATAAAATGTAATACGGAAATACGCTCTCAATACTACTAATGGTAATACACTAAATAGTCCTAAGGGGAAATTGCCCCAAGTAATTTTGTTTTTTTTATTACTTAAAATGAAAGTAAAATTTTATAAAAGATAAAAGAGGAGTAAACTAATATGTGCAGAAGATAGTTATAATTTATAAATTTTGAATTTTATATATCATGAAATCATGTATTTTGTAAAATTTATAGATTTTTTTTATCAAAATATTATGAATATTTTAGAAGCCCACCTAACGGATTATTATATAAGTTCGAACGGTAAGTAATAAACTAAAAGTTGATTTTTATCCTTAATTACTTGTGTCCTGCATCGATAAAAAATAATTTTAGTCATAAAATAATTAAAATATTTATAATTATTTAAAGTAATCTCAAACTTTTTATATATTTAAATTTCATTTTTCTTACCAATGCCTAACACAAGTGAATAAAGATATGAAATGAACTTTTAATTTATTACTCGTGCAATTTAGACCTTTGTAATAATTCTCTTGGCGACTCTCTTTTATAGTTTCAATATGTCATTGGGACCGGTCCACTAGTATTGAGACTTCAGAGTGCCTTTCTGTATTATGTTTTTTTTTTTATCTACAATAATTATAATGAAAAAAACTTCATAAAAAATAAGATAAATAGTTACTTTTGTCCTTAAAGATGTAATTCACTGACAAATACATATCTAAAAAATGAAAATACAAAATTTAATATGTGAAAATATAAAAAGTGTGACAAATATATCTAGATGTTAACTTTCCCAAGTCACCATTAATAAAAAATAGGCACAGAGAGAAGAATTTGTCACTGAAATGATTGACAACATTGTCATTTCTAATTGTCAATATATGAACATATTTGTCATATAATATGTTCTTGATTTTTCGTCTTCTCCCTTCGCTGACAAATACGTCTCTGAAGGATAAAAATATAAAATTTAGTCATTGGAAGTATAAAAAGTGTGATAAACATATCCGGACGTTAACTTCCGTCATCATTAATAAAATAATCAAGATTCAAAGAAGTGAAATATGAGATATATTTATCTTTTACTTATAGTAGACTATGACTAATTATTATAATTTGGAAAAATTTGTAATAATTGGTACACGGTTATAATGTTTATTTTGGTAATATGGTACAATGTTTATTTTGAATAATTTATATTATAATAGACAAATTATGGTTGATAATTAATATTATCATTATTGTTATGTTTGTTTTAAATTATGTTTGTTAATATATTTTTTAAGTGATTATTGTAATATGTTTGTAACGATAAAAAATGACGAAAATTTATCCTAAAATTATTTTTACCCTTAAATAAAATGAAATTTCGGGTCTAACAAATTAATCTAATAGAAACATATTGATATTTAGGTCCAATATAAAAATATTGACATTTTCATCCAACAATAATAATTTATTGACATTTTGGTCCCATGAACTTATTGACATTTATGTCTAAAACAAATTATTGACATTTTTCTCCCATAAAAAAAGATTGACATTTTTTGTCTGACAAAAAATTATTGATATTTATGTTCAAAATGATATCTTACTGACATTTCCATCAAATCTAGTCAGCATAATTACATTGACAATTATTTCAATGACAAATTCGTCCATCTGTACCACGTAGACTATTCTATTAACGGTGACCGACGAAAGTTAACTGTTAGATATATTTGTCACACTTTTTATATTTTCAAGGACTAAATTTTGTATTTTCATATTTCAGGATATATTTGTCAATAAATTATACGTCATGGGATAAAAGTGACTTTTTACCTTAAAAAATAATAACAATCTTGATAAAATAATTCGCAAATTTCGCACTATAAATATTAAATAATTCTATAAGCAAAGGAAAATTTACTGAGAAAATCAGATAACCTCTGTCAACACCTGTCTGTGGCGCGCGAGAGAGAAATCGGAGATGTCATCAAACCCTAACGATCCTCGTCAGCCCTCGGCGGCGAGACCCTACGTGGCGCCGCAGATTTCGCCGCAGGACCTTCCGATCGACTACGCCGGCTTCATCGCCGTCATATTTGGCGTCGCCGGCGTCATGTTCAGGGTTTGTATTCTCCATCGATCTCGCAACGCATTCTCCGTTTCGACCCATTAACACATGTTTTTCTTCTTCTGTTATTTGTGAAATCAGTACAAACTGAGCTCTTGGCTGGCGCTCATATTCTGCGCGCAATCCGTCGCGAACATGCGGAATGTCGAGAACGATCTCAAACAAGTTATGATGGCTATGATGTGAGTTTCTTCGCAATTCTTCATTCGCATTCGTGTTTGATTTTTTCTTTGTGAGTTGTTTTGTTTGCGGATCGGCGGATCTGATTGTGTGAGCCGTTAGATTAAAATAATACAAACCTTAAAAAAAGTTGAAAATTGCTATTAGGTTTGGGAGCTAGTGCATTTTCCACTTTTCTAGAAGTGTTATTTTTTAAGTTTCTGAAATACATACATACTTAGGACTGGAAAGAATAGGAATTTGTGTTCTTAAGGGGACGGAATCAGAAAAAAAATATAGGCAATACCAAAGAAGTCAGATTTGTAGGCTTACTTTTATGGCTTAGTAAGTTAAAATCGACAATAAGGATCTTTTTTCCTTCTTTTTTGTTTTTATTCTTTTAATCTTATTAATGGATGCTTCTTTTGTTCCAGAAGTGTCAAGAGTAGGATCAAATAGAATTTTTCCTCTGTCTACGATCCAGTCTTTATTACTCTTGAGGACAAGAACCTGCCAAACAGATGAAATAGTTTAACACTCAAGTCAACAATTGCTTGATCATTCCTGGGGGCAATGCCCTACGTATGGATTTGCGAAATGTAGTTTTCGTATAGGCTTGGTCATGTCTTGTTGATGAGGGAAATCTTGATAGGATTAGGATTGATACTTGATCAAGATTAGCCTTTGACTAGGTATTGGATTGAATGTTTGATGTAGAATTCTAGATGTTGGGCTGAGCTAATGGATGACCTTAATCGGGCCTTTGATATCTATCTGAACTTATGCTTGAATTATGTGCTGGTGTTTTTCAAAGGTGGGGGTGGCAACTGGCATTTTGATCCATTTATCTAGTAACCATCCAATGCATTCATGTATACATCCAACCAATCTATTTAATTATAAAAATAAAACATAATGGATTGGTTGGATTGGATCACCGATTGTAAGTTTTTCCATTTCATTCTCTATCACTCCCCCTATTGCCAGCCTTCCAAACATAGTCTATGGTATTCACAAAAGGATTAGAAGAGTTATTAAATAGCCCCAAGCCCTCAACAAACAACAATAGCCTTATTCCACTAGGTGAGGTTGATTATATGAATCACACTACGTCATCGGTTATATGAATCAAATTCTCATGGATATTATTCACAATGAGATCCTATTTGATAATTTCCTTCAATGCCATTTTTTATCTCCCTCTACCCATTTTCACGTAGCTGAAAACTATGCAGTTATTGTTATATACACTTCTCACTAGTGCCATCAATGGCCTTCTTTGTACATGCCTAAACTCTAAACCTCCTTAACGGATTTTCCATCATCTTCTCCTTGACAAGTGTCACACCAATATTTCCTAATATATAATCATTTTGTATCTTGTCCTTTCTTGGAAGGGGACACAACTACGTATCCATTTTAACATTTTCATTTATGTTACTCTCTTTTTTTCTTTTCTGTTGTTCCTTTAAAACCCAATGTTGATTACCATAGAGTACAACTAGCTGTATAGTTATATGACAAAACTTTCTTATGAGCTTGTAGATACTTTCCATCGCAGATAACCTGAGTGGTCCATTTTAACCATTTGATTTGTATCTGTGATATCTTCCCTAATTTTCTCATCATTTTGTAATATTGATCCCAAATAACTTAAACGTAGAAACATGAGAAAATAGCAAACAGAAAGTGATTGCTAGAGGGATAGAATGCAATATTCCTTATGGTGAACTAGCAGTTGCCATTACATAGAGAAGATAAACTTCTGATTTTTGCTTTCAATTCTCCTGGGCACTCCCAACCTTTTTTAATTCCAATCAATACTCTGGGTAGATTCCTTTTACTGCAGAATTTTTTATTTTAATGGAGCACATGCTTTGCCCGATGCATCAATTAGGTAATTGTCTAATCTTGTTCTGTCAGGGTAGATAGGACAGCTACTTCTCACAGGTGTTTCTTTTGCATAAAATGTTTATAGGATTGCTGGTCATACATTTAAGTGCATCAAAGCCTTAGTCATTTTTTTAACTTACGAGTGTAGGTATTCCTATCAAATAGCGCCATATTCTTATGTGTGGACTGTTAAAAAGTAACTGAGATTGTATGTGGTTCTAGTAACTACGTGTTTAAATTTATTTTTCTTTGTACCATGCAACTTTCTGAAGCATGCTTCAAGGTATATGGCATGTTATTTAATGGTTTAGGAGGAAAATGTCAAGGTATATGACAAGTAATGTTATTTCTGGTTAAACAAGTACCTATTCCTACCTACTGTTAGCATTTAATACTATTGGAAATGGTTTTCAAAATTCAAATAATGGGAGAATGAATGTGGTAGAAAGAAGTGGGAGTGAAAGCCAATAGCTGGGCAACAAATTACTTGCATACCCATGTTGTGTGAAAACAGCATGCCCATCCCTTGTCATGGGGATAAAAATCAATGAAAACATAGGAATTTTACTTTCCAAGAAATCAATAATGCCCTGAAATTTGTTTTGAAAACCTGTACATATTTAGAATGTCATAATGTCCACTTTCCCGGAGAATAGTTAAACAATCCTTGAAATTTTTAACCATAGAGCTTAGGAAACGTGTAGGATATTAATGTCTTTTTGTTTTCTTCTGGAGCATTCGATTGAAATCCAGGTTACCACCTCAACAACTGATAACGATCCTATATGGCCAAAGTGAACTCGGAAGAGTCCACATAGTTGTGGTTCATCAATCAGGCTTAGGTTCCCGTCTTCTTAAAACTCAAAGGACATAGGTACAAACCTAAATAACCCTGTTCAAGTCAGGTCATCTAGGATAGTAATGTCTAATGTACGAAATAAGTTTATATGCCATTATTGAAAAAGGCTAAATTGTAGTTTACTGAGTTAACATTGATACTGATGTTTGGTAACTTGTCTGAGCATTAAAAATACATTGCAAAAAAACATTTTTGCTCTGTTCTACTGTTTCGCTGCACACATAGAATAGTCTAAGGTTTGGATACATTTATGATGGAGATTTTCAGCCTGTAAGAATGCTAAAACCAATTCTTACCTTTTGCAGAAATAATGTTAATCTTGGATATTACCATAACCATAGACTTTATATATAGGTTTGTTATTATCTTCCACTTCTTTTTTAGAAGTATACAACTTGGATTTCTTAAAATATTCCAAAGTGTAGCTCACTAAAGTAGTATTTCTACAAAGTATATTAACAGTTGCATATCTGGGCGCACTTGCACGTACCACAGATATATATATGGTTACTTGTAAGTATTTTATTTTTCTTCATTTCTTCTTCCATAATGTGAATACGATATAAAATAGCTTGTACTTAATTTCGATGTATATAAATTTCATGTAAGTATTTTATTTTTCTTCATTTCTTCTTCCATAATGTGAACACGATATAAAATAGTTTGTACTTAATTTCGATGTATATAGATTTCATATCGTTTTGTTTTTCACTGTTAAAACTGTTGACTTGATGTTAATTTGAATCCCAGGTTTTCTTTAATGGGATTGATAACAAACTACTTTGGACCTCCTAGACCCGGCAAACAAAGTTGAGATCTCAAGATTTTGAGGCAGAAAAAACCTTTTTGTGGGGTCTTTTCGGGAATTAACCAACAAGCGTGAAAGGAAGTTTTAGAGTGTCATTGAAATGTTTCACTGTTCTTCGTGTTAAAGATGCTTGCGAAGACTGGATACCTGCGTATTTGGATAATTTTATAGTTTATTGATATTTATATATTAGAGATGGAGATGGTCTGAAATATGAGGAGAGCTATATTTCCTCTTTATGCTACTGTAATATTTTTATTGTTAATTTATTTGAAATTATAGTCTTTTAATAAGAGTATGTGTTTCATTTTAAAAGTTAAAGCATGTATTCTTTTAATTTATTAAATCAATAAACATTAAAAAAATATAAGATTATTTGTGTAGCTATTTTAACGTAAATCTTAAAAACAATGAATCAAAATAGAGAGAAAAATATATACAAAAAGGTATGGGCCTATAAACCTTTTTATTAATAGTTAATTTCACTGATTCCTTAATGTTTTAGCTTATTACTGTCGGTACTCCCGACTCCATTTTTTTTTTTTTTGCATTACTTTTAGTCCCCTTTTATAACAAACAGGGTTAACTTTTCTGTTAAACATAAATTTTAAGAACAAAAGGAAATATTTTTTTATGAAAATATTTCTTTCTGATTTGTGGATGCCGAATTCCAATGTCCTCCCTCAATTCCTTGTTGACGGTTTGCATGTCTGAACCATCTTCTCTGGAGTCAGAGTATGCTGTCCTCTCCGGTGCGGCCATTGTTAGATCCTCAGTGCCCAACGTTCCTGAAGTCACACTTGTTCTTCAATACCGAGTCCGCACAATTTGGCTTAGTAATTCCTCGATACCTAACCTCAAATGATTTTGTTCATCACAGATCTAACCTTGAGGAGTTTGTTCACCACACATCCAAAGCGTCTTCAGTGGCGGTAACACCACCTCTGACAAGGACTACAGCCTCTTCAAATCTCTGCAATGACAACTAGTTTTCCTAATGCGTGTTGACTTAACGACTTCAAACCCGTGTTGATTTTTATTTCAATATCTGCATTTTGTTTTTTTGGATGATTAGTGTTTTCTGTCCATTTCATTGATTTTGAATTCATTTATTTGGCTGAATTTCAAGCACGACATGTGCAGTACGCGGAAGGAGAAAATTTGGGATTTAGATGTCCATTTGAGTACGATTGAGTAAATTTGGGATTTAGATGTCCATTTGAGTACGATTGAGTATGAATAGGACGGGAAAGTTTTGAGGCATAATTTTTGTACCTCAGTTTTCTATTTCTGTTAATGGTTTGGACAACAAAAATAATGGCTTTAGTTTGAAATCCACCGGACTGCACTCATCCATCATATTAATAAGGCTGATGCTAGGTACACCCAGCATTTTTTAAAAATGTCAGAAATGTCCCTCGTCTATCTTCTTCGTTAAAAAGGTGGGTGTGTAGTGCTTTTTGCTGTGAAGCTTTTTTATTTTCTGTGTGATTTTTTCTTGCGATAGGTGAGCTTCGGTGAAGGTGAAGGGGCCAGTGTTCATTATTGCGGTGGTTGGTTCGTCGTCGACAACATACAAGATACGCATTTATGCAGGGTGTGCGTGAGTTGGGTGGTCCCTAAATCATACGGATCAACTTCATCTGTAAGGCTGATACAGATCAAGTTGACCCATATGTTTATATTAAACATACAGATTCGTATGTTTATATTAAGCATACAGATCAAGTTGATCCGTATAAGCCTTACGAATCAAGTTGATCTGTAAGACTTATACAGATTTTGAATTTGTAACATTTATTTAAGTTTATAATTTTTTTAATTATTACTTTGTTTGTATTGTCATTTTAAAAATAATTTAATTGTTTATAAGTGTAATTGATTAAAATCGTATGTAGAATGATATTGGATTTTTGCATTTTACTAATCATTAGTTATTGTGACTGCTAGTAAAAGATTATGTAGTTTTGTATGATATGTATAGTGCGGTTAGATGTTGTATGTTTATGTTAAAATTTATGATTTATTATTAAGATGGACGAAGATCAATGAATGTATGACAGTATAATGTCTGAAGAAGTTGATATGGATGATCAAAATGAACAAGAATGTGGTGTGAATGAACCACATGTTGATTGTTCGGATGCGTTCAATACTTCTCAGATAATAATATTCATTATTATGAGTGATTTAATAAAATGAATGTGTTGTAGAAAACTAAAATTGTCTAGGTTGCATTGTAGGTGTTTGACAGCCGAAATGATGTTTTGCAGTGGGCTCGATCCGTTGCTCATGAAAACAGATTTGTGGCGGTCATTATAAGGTCTGACACAAACATTGGTAGTAGAGAAAAGACTTCGTTTGTGTTAATTGGCTGTGAAAGGAGTGGTGAGTATAAGTGTAGGAAGAAAGAATTTGTTAGAAGAGATATTGGGACTAGAAAATGTGGGTGTCCCTTCAAGCTTTATGACAAACCAGTGGTTGGAGGGCAAGGTTGGATGGTGAAGTTCATGTGTGGGATTCATAATCATGAATTAGTCAAGTCATTAGTTGGACATCCATACGCTGGGCGATTGACTAAAGCTGAAAAGACACTTATTGCTGATATGACCAAGTCAATGGTAAAACCAAGAAACATTCTGCTAACTTTGAAGGAGCACAATGCCAATAGTTGTACAACCATCAAACAAATATACAATGCAAGAAGTGCATATTGTTCTTCCATTAGAAGAAGTGATACTGAAATGCAACATCTAATGAAACTTCTTGAACGGGATCAATATATTCATTGGCATAGATTAAAGGATGAAGACGTGGTACGTGATATCTTTTGGTGTCACCCTGATGCAGTGAAGTTAGTCAATGCATGTAATTTGGTGTTTTTGATAAACAGTACCTACAAAATAAACAAGTACAGACTCCCACTACTTGATTTTGTTGGGGTGACACCAACAGGGATGACATTCTTTGCTGGTTTTGCATATCTGGAGGGTGAACGTCTTAATAATGTGGTATGAGCTTTAGAACAGTTTTGAGGTATATTTTTAAGACGTGATGATGCACTCCATGGAGTTATTGTGATTGACAAAGACCTAGCATTGATGAATGCAGTGAAAACTGTATTTCTTGAGTGTACAAATTTGTTGTGCAACTTTCACATAAACAAGAATGTCAAGGTCAAATGTAAATTATTAATTGGTCAAAAAAATGCTTGGGAGTATGTCATGGATGCCTGGGGAACTCTAGTTGATTGTCCTTTGAAACAGGAGTTCGATGAATGCCTGAAAAAGTTTGAAATGGTTTGTTCACCTTGGCGAATTTTTGTTGACTATGTCAGCGAAACATGAATAATCCTACACAAGGAAAAATTTGTTACTGCCTGGACAAATAAGGTGATGCACTTAGGAAATACAACAACAAACAGGTATGAAAATGTTCAATTATTTCTATTAACATTGATGAATTGATGGAATTTTATTGTTGTATATGTTTATTGTTATTTGTTTATTTGAAATGTAGGGTTGAATCTGCTCACCGGGCTTTAAAAAGAGTGTTACAGAATAGTCTTGGAGACTTATGCAGTGTCAGGGATGTCATGAACAACATGATGACGCTGCAGCACATGGAAATTAAAGCATCATTTGAAACAAGTACACATGTGGTTGGACATGTCTTTAAAAAAACCTTATACAAGAGGCTTCTTGGAATGGTTTTAAGGTATGCTTTAAATCAGATTGCTGCTGAATTTGAGTGTGTACCTTATGCTAGCAAGAATCCTTCAACTTGTGGTTGTGTCATGAGAATCACGCACGGTCATCCTTGTGCATATGAGCTATCTAAATATGTTGTTGGTTGCATCCCACTAGATTCAATCCATATGTTTTGGAGGAGACTTAGTTTTTCAAACCAAGGGTTATCTGAGCCCGAAGTGAGCATCAAGGAAGAGATGGAAACCATATCTAAAAGATTTGAAGAACTTGATGTTTGTGGTAAGTTTACTCTAAAGAGTAAACTTCGGGAAATTGCATACCCTGATCAAAATTCTATGTGTCCTCCTCCAGCAAAGGTTAACACAAAAGGTGCACCGAAGAAATTGATGAACAGAAACCCAAGGTCAACAAAGCGTGATCCATCTTATTAGGAGTATTTAGATGTTTTTCATTTTGTGCAAAATAGCAATTCGTTAGTCAGGCGTAGTGTATCATCTTCTGACTAGCCCAATCCAAGAAGGATCATGTCTATGTTGGATCAATTTCAGCCATTTATGCACGACTTCACTGACAACATTGTGGATGTCAAAGCAGACAAAAACTGTGGATATCGGTCGGTTGCTGATTTATTAGGTATGGGTGAAGACTCTTGGTCATTGGTCTGCAACCATCTGCTTAAAGAACTTGGCAAATTCTCAGATGACTATATCAAGTTCTTTTGTGGCACGGACAAATTTGAGAAATTAAGGATGTCACTACTTGTTGATGGGTTAACCAAGGTATGTAATTTATGTTTTGCTTTTTAAGAGTTAACTTTAAAATTAAATTTGACGTCTATATTTGTTTCATTAAGGTGAATATGGATAAGTGGATGGATATAACTGACATGGGATATGTCATTGCATCAAGGTATAATGTAATCCTTGTATCGTTGTCTCAACAACAAAGCATGACGTTCTTTTCTCTTAGAAGTCAACCACCAGTAGATTTTTCAGTGCATCGCATAATTTGTATCGGTCACGTCTATGTCAATCATTTTGTTAAGGTAAATTCTAGATATAAAGTGTTTTTTTTTAATATTTATGCAATCAGTTGTGGACGATTGAGTTAATATTGTTTTTGCATGTACAACCGGTTTATTTAACCATTATCCTTTACCGCCTGTAACATTGTTATGGTCTAGCAATTGTCATTCTCAGGCAAAACAGTGACCAACTCCATATATTAATAGAATACAACATTATAGAAGCTTCATGATGTTCAAAAGAGACTGTGTTGACATAAATGATGCCTGAACATGTACCTTTTAATGGCTGATCATTATGAATTTTAATCTCACATTAGAGTTATCTGTCTTTGTATATTTGTTGAATTAAGTTTGAACACAATAATCTTTAACACAGTTCCCACCAAGTTATGTACCATGTTATGTTTGTTTAATTAATTTTGACTTATTTTATAATGAATTATTACTTAAAATTTGAGAATTAGTCCCTTAATTATATATTAAGATTTAACTTGTTTTCTTAATTATTAAAAACAGTAAATAGTCATTTTGGTCCCTGACTTTTGACCCCTTTTGCAAATTAGTCCCTATCTTTTAAAATGTAAAGATAGGGACAAATTTGCAAAAGGGGCCAAAAGTTAAGGACCAAAATGCCTATTTACTCTTATTAAAAAATATTGAATTTAATGCGAGTTATTTTTTTAGAGAAATTTAACGAGATTTTTTTCCTTTTTTTTGAAGGAAAAAATTTAATGAGTTTTTAAGAATACTAAAATTGAAGTTAAAATGCTGTGAGTAGTTAAGAAATATTTAAAGTTGCGTTAAGAAAAAAATTATTACTTAATTCTTGCGTTAAGAAAAAAATTAATTGGTACAACTAAAATAAAGTACACATGTATGATAAATCATTGTCCGAGTTGACAACACGTTGTGAAATGCATGCGTATTAACATAAAGCGTGAGGACATTGTAAGACTTGTCAGCACATTCTGATGTAAGATAAAGCATGTCACGACATTGTTGTAGTTGACAACGCAAACAGAAACCATCTGCATGCGTCTCTATTTTTTTTAAAAAAATTAAAGCAATGATATTGAAACTCATCTACATATATGACACGCCCGAACACTGTAAAAAAATCACACATTCTCTCCTAACCCAATTCGTAGAACAAAGTATGGCATTCTTGGGAGAAATAAGCAGTCAGACAATTGTGAACTCGATATTAGGTTTTATTTTTCCAAATGGATCCATTGTTCACAACGACAGTGGTGTTTATTTTCAAACTTCCACTCCAGTATCCATTCGAGTACCTGACACTTCTGATTTTCAAACGTTAAAAACTAGAATACACAATACCCTTCAGCTAACTGATAAACAATATTTGGATGAAATTTACTACCGGCATCCATTCACAGATACAAATAACCAATTTCGCTTTCAATGTATGCAACTGAAAAATGATGATGATGTTAACACAATGTTAATGTGTAATAATCAATTTTCATGTGTTGATCGGATTGAGTTATTATGCACCATTGGTAGAACACCAGATGGTATATTAAACTTACTTGAAGTGACTATGACCCCTACTCATGATGATCTGCTATATTACAATGGGAGGTTGAACATGCCACGCCAACATGAGTTTGTTGGTTACTCGTTCACAGAAAAAAATCTCAAAAATTTTGACATTCCTTCCGGATGTACCATGGATGAACTGAAGGATTTGATCAAACAAGTTGTGCTTCATGGGATTCCCCCTTATGATATTCATGAAACACAAATGGTAAGGCGATTATTTTTTCGACAACCAAGCCACCATGAGTATTCAAATAAAATTATCAAATTCGAAAGTATTAAACTGAAAACTAACGATGACATGCTAAAGGTCTTAGTGCAGTCTAACTACTTGAAATAATTTGTATCAATAGAAATTTTAGCTATTTTTAGTAAACATGTAATGGAAATGGAAGACGACATGTCCTTGTCGCAAAATTAGCATTACTTAGTTGTAGTATTTCATGCAAATTTTATTTCTTTCCACTATGTCGAAGTTAATGTAATGTTTGAATTCGTGTCCATTACGGAATGAAACCGTATGATTATTATTTTATGTTCATGGTTTACCTAAATCAAGAAATTGGTTAAATTAAAATGATAACAGTGGGAGCAGAAAATAAATTTCTTGGTAAATAAAAAAGTATAGAAAGATAAAAAAACAAAGAGAGTAAATAAAATATAAAAAAAACTCCTCATCTATCAACTTATTACATTTTTTTTCATATTCTTCTTTTTCAACTC
Source organism: Glycine max (assembly GCF_000004515.6). Taxonomy (NCBI): domain Eukaryota; kingdom Viridiplantae; phylum Streptophyta; class Magnoliopsida; order Fabales; family Fabaceae; genus Glycine; species Glycine max. The sequence goes on along the minus strand of NC_038242.2, from coordinate 18,440,666 downwards.
ACTTATAATATTAGTTAGGATTTTTCGATCTCAAGTTTTAATCTAAAGAGAGAATGACAAATATATTTAATTATGATATTTAATTGGTAATATCATAATTATGATATTTAATTATGTAGTGAAATTTGAAAGTATATTTCAGTCCTTTGAATTAATTATACAACTAATCTTTAGTTTTAGACGAATTAATGTTAAATTAAAATTATAATTATAAACCAACATAACTTAAAATATACAAAAGATGTAGAACATAGGCACGAGCTGCAACAGTTCAATGTTCGGTCTGACATCTGCTCTGATATATATCTCATAGCTAAGATAGGCGTACGTATGGTCCATGACACTATGCTGTCTCGGCCCTGGCTTCCTCTCCGAAGACCTCTAGTAACTTCACCAACATCAACACGGCCTCGTCGACGTGCAGAGGCTCGAAGGTATGGAAGGCGCCAACAATGGGAAGATAAAGCAGAGACGCCACATCATCCAGGGTGATGCTAACCTCCCCCACAGGAAGATGGAAACTGCTAGTTTCTCTGTGCCACCTCTCCACGAACGCAGATATAAGTCTCCAATCGCTAGTGTCTATTGAACATGTGATCAAAGGACTTAGTCTTGTGGCAGTACCTAGGCCCTCAATTTCAGGAGCAGGCCTACCAAATTTCTGCACTTTCCTCCCATGGGAGGATAACTTCAATTCAGGACGGTCCTGAATTGAAGTATAAAGGAATAGACACTTTATTAACATAATAATTTAAAGGAACACAAATTTCAATAATAACAGATACTTAACAAATAAGTTAACTTAAAAATTATAAATACCTCTCCATTCTATACGCTAACTGCAACATGGTTAGCATACTCGGTAAGCACTGATGGGTCACGTGGCCCACCTGGAAATCCCTCAGCATCATGACCAGCGTCTGCACCAGGTGCATCTATGTCTGCAACTACCACAGGCTCATCCTCAGCAACATGGGCACTATCCGAATGATGATCATCCTCTCTCCCCAGGGCTCTACCTATAACCCTACCTAAGGCACGACCTAAGCCTCTAGTTCTAACCATGATTTGCAAACTTTAGCATAAATTCCATCACTAAACCACACAAATTCATCACAATATTACCTTTTTCAAACAAAACACAATTCAACAACTTATACCCTTCAAAAAGTAATTTCATTTTCAGGTGCTCATTAACATGTATAGTGTGTACCCGTTGTGGGAGTTCATTAAGGACATTGGAGAGAAGAAGGACGGTGGACTCCTCAATGTCAGGATTCTAAATTAGTTCATTAGTTCCTTCTCCAGGTTGCGGAAAGGGAAGGTTGCCTTGTAGGTGTTTGATAATTTTGAGGCTTTTCATTATGTGCCTCATGCAGACACTTATTACTTTACAATTGTCTTGTTACGGCGAATTTGAAGGCTGGGGAAATGGGGAAAGCTGTGGCGATGACGAGGTTGGGGGAAAGTACGGGCTTCAGATCAGATGTGTACACTTACACTGTTCTTGCTAGCGCTTATTCAAATGGTGGGGAGATGCAAGATTATGGTGTCCTCCAAGCATTGATGAGTATGACAAGTTAATACAGTCTCTTTGTTTGAAGGCTTTGGATTGGGAAATGGCAAAAAAGCTATAGGAGGAAATGAAAGGGAGTGGTTTGCGTGTGAAGGGCATGACGAGGGGTTTGATTATAGTTGTCAAGGAGATGGAGAAGGAGTTTGTCGAGGCTGAGAGCATTGTTGCAATGGTGTAAACATTGGTTGCTCAGCAAACAATGTTTATGCCACTGTAGTAATGCTCTCAGCCTCCACAACCTCCTTCTTCGTCTCCTTGACAACTCTAATCAAACCCCCTGTGATGCCCTTCACACGCAAACCACTCCCTTTCATTTCCTCATGTACCTTTTCTGTCATTTTGCAATCCAAAGCCTCCAACCAGAGAGACTGTATTAACTTGTCATACTCATCAACGCTTGGACGAACACCATATACCATTTTCTTAGGAAGTTGGCATCCTAAACATAATAGGATAAATACACAAATTCATCACAATTTAATTAATAGGCTAAATACTTATCTAAAGTATGTGGTTCACATTTACTTTAGGTATGTCAATGAAATTCTCCATAACTACTTATAGGATAAGTAATTAAAAAGGTAAAAAGATTGAGTTCCTCCTATAACCAAAAATCAAGTTATGCGCTTAAGGTATTCGCTTAACCCATGGTTTGGCTTAAGGTATTCGCTTATCTTAAGTCATTTGGCTTAAGGTATTCCACTAAAGTGAAAAGTAATACAAACTAACCACATTTCTAACCAATATCAACATGTTCAAACAATTCAAACATTATACAATACAAACCAAAACTTTGTAGCATAATCAAATTTCAAATCAATATCAACTTCATCAAAGAATTAAAGCATAATTTGAAACTTATTTCATTATTCAATCGTACTCTACTTCACCCTAAAAGCCTCAAAACTAACCCTAAACCCTAATAAAAACCATTTTTCATAAATTATAACCTATTTTGCATTTTTTAAATTAAAATAGAGTCATACGGATCAAGTTGATCCGTAAGACTCATACATCCATACGAGTGTTACAGATCAACTTGGTCTGTCAGGCTCATACGGATCAAGTTGATCCGTATGAGTCTTACGGATCAACTTGATTCGTATGACTCTTACGGATCAACTTGATTCGTATTCTGTTTATTTCATCCGTAAGGCTACATACTATTACGAATCATCTACCTCCTACTTGATCCGTATGCATAGCCCTATCACTTACCTCTAATGTGGATCAACTAAATCCCTATGTGTATCAACTTAAACACATTACAAACAAAAAAAGAAGCAGAAAGGGAAACCATGGGGAGAAGAGACTTACCTTGACGGTCGACGATGGAGCAGAGCACGTCCTCAATGTCGTCAAAGCAAAGCTCCAAAGCACAACGCAAGGACAAACCGGGGCGCAGGGGATGAAGAAGAAGACAGAGGCGCAAGAAGAAGCAGAGCGGCCCAAGAAGAGGTGAAGAAGAAGAGTCGCGTGAGAAAAGAGAAATTGGGAGGCGCTGGGTGCACAGTCGTGTGAGAGAAGAAGAGAAATGGGGGGCGCTGCACATTTGTTTAAAAAAAAAATACCCTAGAATATTTTTGTCCCTTAATATAATATGTTGGGTGCACCAACAATAATGCTGGTGCACCTAACATCAGCATTGTTGAATATATATTCACTAGAATTTGATTTTTGAACTAACATGTTATATTCTTAAATGCTCTTTCTCTTTCATTCACTTTACTTTTTGATCTTGTATGAAAAATAAAAGCGTGCCACTGGAATTAAGTCTGTGCAGAACGTTGATTGTGGCTTCAACTTTTTTTTTTTTCTTCAACCTATAGTTTTAATGAAGAGGGCCTTTTGCAAGAAAAAAAAATCATTGAAAGTCATGTTCTAGAAGTTTCAAATTTAGAAAGACAAAAATAGAGATTTTAAAATTATAGGGATGAAAAATAAAAAAATTTAGAAGAAATAAAATCGAACTTAAAATTTTTTGAAGATACCAAAAACATATTTTATCATTTTAATTTTATGATTATGCTTTTATAAAATATATTTGAATGAGATTTTAATTTAATTACTATCAAATTTTAATTTATATTATTTATTAATTTTCATATTAATTAAAGTACGAGTAATGCATACATGTATGAAGATTTAGTGCTTAATAAAGATGGATACAAGTATTAAAGTTATTAAAGAAGGATATAAGTATTAAAGTTATTATGGATGCGAATATGAGTTTAGATGTGATTTTTTTTAAGTGTAAGTATGAAAACAGGTACTAGAATATCCTACCGACAGTGGACGATATGTAGAACTTTCCCACCGTAGCAAATTCCTAAAAAGTCTTGCCACAAACCAAAGCTAATGACACACAAATTTGACCCTACAATTCCAAATATATTACAAGGTTCAAGTAATGCTGTCATCAAGTCGGTTCAAAAACATTTCAAATTTCAGGAAATGAACACATGAAAAAAAAATAAGCATAGCCCAATAAAAAAAAAATCACAGTTGAAGCTCTTAATCCTTTGTTTGGTTGTAACGAAATTGGAGGGAGGAGAAAGATGGATTTTGTTTTTTGTTTGATATGGGAAGAGAAAAATAAGTTAAAAAATGAAATACATTGTATTATTTCTCACCTATTTTTACTAATATCTCTTCTCATTACTTTTTTTTTTATTTCATGTCTATATCTCTTCTTTAATTTTTTTTCCCACTCTTTCTCTTTTTTCTACCAAACACATCCTAAGAGCATAAAGGATATGACATACCATCGGCATGGATGGCAAAAAGCTAGAGAGAAAGGATTCCATACTCAATTTAACCACTGGTCTTCCAATCTTTCGGAGTATTTTGGTTAATATTTTATATTCCTTTCGTGCTGGGTGTTGTTGGGCTTAGGGATTGTTGGTTTCTGTTTTGGAAGGTGGTACACTTGGTGCCTTGTATTTATCTTACAGTACCAGATATCTTATTAATAATACTATATTTTTGCCTTCCAAAAAAAAAATGAAGGGACTCTGATGTGTAGTGGCAACAAAGGAAAGAAGCAACCTGCAGTGTCAGCGTGCCCTAGTGGTGGGTTGTAATTTTTAAATTAGGCTAAAATATTCTTTTTAGACCTCTATTAATATTGATATTAATTAAAAAAATGAGCAAACATTTGAAGTAAATTGATCATGCGCTTAAATTTCAATTGAGTATTCTAATTTTTTAGGGGAGATTTTCTAGTATTTATTAACAAAAGTTGTATTGCTTGAAAAGACTGTAGGATGATGCTCCAAAGCTGTTGATACAAAAAATTGAAATGCAAAAAAGTTACAAAAAGCTATTGCAGATATAAAAAAAATATTCTTGAAAATATAACAAAATGGATTAACAATTGCAAGATGGGAACGTTTATTGCTCTGTTTGCTCATACCTTCTTCTATTCGTTTGATGGTCCTTTAATAGGCTCCAGTTGTCTTCTAATAGGTTTCTAATGCTCATTTTTTTCGTCATAAAGATTCTTAACATTGTTGTAAGTTCACATGTTGCTACAAGTTCTCATGTTGTTGACACTTTGGGAGATTCAATTATATAATTTTTTTAAAAATAACTTTTAAATTCTTTAAAAAAACCACTTCAATTTATAAAATAATTATTATAAAAGTTAATTTTCAATTATATTACTATTAGATAATAATAAAAATTCCATTAAATTAATCAAATAATGCGTGAAAGTTTCCAAAAAAAATATCGAAAAAAAGAAAGTTGCAGAAAATAATTTAGAAATGAACTCAAACTCAGCATTTTAAAAACTGATAATCTAGAGTTCAAATCCATTATGGTCGACAAATTGTACCGATTGAACCAAGAACTACTAGTTTGACCCATCTTAAAATTGTTTAGTGGATCAACTTATCACCTAAATTAGACTATCATAATAAATTATTATAAACTTATGACACATAATACATTTTCTTAAATTTTGTTATTTTATAAGTTTTTGTAGTTCAATTACTAGTTTATTAGTTCGATCAATGATCACCCATCAACCTTATATCTTGATCAACTCAATCATGGATTCATTTCTTAAAACATTGCTTTCGAGAAGTGATATATCCTAATTCCTACGTAAACAAGGAATTCTAGATCATTTGCCAAAAATAATAGGGCTTTACAATATGCTTAAGTTGTCAATAATAAAAAAAAATGTTTCAGTTGTTCATAATAAAAGAAACTTAAATATTGTTTTAGTTACTCAATTTGAAAGATATGTTTTTTTTTTAATTCCTCAAGTTTAAAAATATTTTTTAGTTCTTGAATTTTGACATTATTTTTTTAGTCTAACACTTTACGATAATTTTTAACATTTTATAATAATTTTTTTTACTCTTTAGGATAGTTTTAAAATATAAATTCAAGCAGCTAAAATATAAAAATTAATTTATAACACCTAAAAACATGCACCACTATATATTAATTATCAATTCAAAATAAATCACTATTATGATTTAATATAGAAAATCAATCCATTTTTTTGTCAAATTAATTTCAATAACTTTTAAAATGAGTATAAAAATTAGTCTTTCATATCAAAATTAGTTTTCAACAATGCTTAATTATTGTTTTAGTCTCTAGATTTGAAGTGTGTTATTTTTAATTTCTAAAATTTAAATTTTTTTTTCTGAATTTTGACAAATTATTCTTTTTAGTCTCTGACATAATAAATTAATATTTAATGACAATTTTTAACTCAAATTAATTTTTTTAATCGCTTAAATTTACATTTTAAAAATGCAAGTACTAAAAAGCCCATTACAAAATATTAAAAATCATCACAAAGTATCAATTTATTATGTTAGAAGTTTAAAAAATAATTTCTCAAAATTCAGAAAATAAGAAAAAATATTTTTAAATTTCAGGAACTAAAAAACAAATTTAAATTAAGGGACTAAATAAGTAATCAAGCAAAAATAAAAATGCTTTAGTTGTTGATAGACCAAACGAACTAAGCTAAATGACGGATGTTTCAGTGCGCAAGACATTCTGCCTCTTGTCAAGGATGAATCTATGTAGCTAAATCAGATTTTAAAACTACATTATAAAGTGGAGCATTAACATTGAGGAAAAATAAAATCTGAAGTACAACATTGGCAGAACAAGTCACGCGTTATAAATAAAATCAAAATGATAGGGAACAATATTGAAAAGGCATTTGCCAGATCAAATGAAATCTGTACAATCATCAGAAGTAAATACATGCCGCTCTGAATATTTCTGGGTTAAAACAGTGCCCTTTAAGAAATGTATACAATATTAAACTAGCAATACTAACAAAATTGAATTATAGATGGCACTTGTTACAAAAAAAATGAAACTGAAACTTAGATGACAAAATTTGTATGTAAATGATATCACCACTCACCAAGGGAGAGCTACTATAGCAAGTGAGGGTTACTACAGGCTAAGCTAATTTCAACAAGATATAATATGCATGCTATAGTATAAATTACGGCGAAAAAATATTTACAATACGTCTCCCATGTTTAAGAATGACACTTTTTTATCCCCCCAAAATGACTTGATAAAAGTACTTTCTCCTCCCAAAGCATATGTAAAGATGCCAACAATCTGTCCTACGATGGAAGTCCTGCTCCACGAGGCATTTTCTTCGAATATGCTGCCACAAGATTTGATTCAACAACTCAATAGCTAACGAGAATAAAAGTTTATGGCATATGGCATAAATCAACAAATTATTTTTGTTATAACAATCATCAAATTCAAAATTGATTACTATGCTATACGCTGATTGTCCAAAATATCTCCCCTAGCTCACTATTACAATTACCTTTTTTGGCACTTATAGGTTAAATTTGAATTTATTTAAATGTTCAATGAATTAACTCATGGTATAACAGTAATTCTTACCGACAGTCAGTAGTATATCTTTGCAAGCAGTCTAATTATAAAAGAAGGGATATGTAACAAATTATCTAATTAACTATCCATTAAGTTACACAAGATAAGTTAAATCAAAAGAGCAACATTATATTCTCTTGTAATATTCTCTTATTAATCTCTAATATATTATAAAGTGTTAAATGAAAAGGGAGAGATACTACAATAGTTTCACTAAACGGCCGAAAAATAAATTAACAGCATGTCATCCTATAAACTAGAATGGGCCATATTAAAAAATGAGGGATTATACTTCACAAACTAATGACAAGAACCTTGTTTGCATGCAATCTACAACCTGATTCTTTATGATCTATAGTAATTACAAAACTTGATTAAAAGGTCAATTATCTGTAAAGCTCAAAGGGAAATGTTGTTGACTCCTTGCAAAAATATAATGGCAATATAAAGATGAAGAGAGAGAAAGAAAGATCATACAGTCTTCAACATCCTTAAGCTGGTAATAGTGGGGGGCTATCTCCACCAACCACTCTGGCTTCAACTCCGTCACCTGCAATTTGTGTATGTGATTTCAGCTACTGAAACATCCATTGAAAGAAGTCGTGAAACATTTGAATTGGTTAACAGTTAGGAATACCTGTCTCATATATTCCTTGGTTGTGAGTACTAGTTCATGGTATACAACCCATCTGGGAAGAACCTATGAAAGGTAAACAAAGAGAAAACAATGAAATGAGAGAAACGATGAGATTTTCTTTACAAGACCAATAGCAGTCCAATGCACATTAATGCAACATAAAGTTGTTTGATTCTCTTTTCAAATTGCCTCAAATTGGAATAAAAACACGCACACACCAGATTGAATTGTTAGGATTTCTTTAAAAATTTAAGGCTCAAGCTCAGCCACAGATCATACTAAGAAAAAAAAATAGTTCCTTTATGATCATAACAGGACCAGGTTACATCAATATTACAGTTAGTGAAGAAGATATTCAACTCCATAGCACTAAATATCATGCTATTCAAGCTGTTCCTATAGATGATGAAGACTCTCCATAGAGCGCATCCACATTTGAAAATTCTTATATTTTGATGATTCAACTCCTAGGTTAGAATTTTCATTTGGATGTAATTTTTATTAGCTTTATATCAATAAACATTGAGGGTCCTAGGGTTTATCAAGTCTTATGTGATTTTAATTATATCTATTAAATTAATGATGGTTTTGGCATGATTTGTTAGATTCCATCTTAAAACCAATTGACATTAAGTAAAGTTGCACAACATATTATATAAGCTGCAACCAGAAAATTGAGGCAAGCGATGTGGGACTTCCTAACAGACCCCACCACAGATGTTTCCCAGAATGCCTACAAGAACAAGAGAGCCTAATAGAATAGGCAAGAACCAAGATGGGCTATAGGCTCTGATACCATATTAAATTTCATCATAAAATCAATTGACATTAAGTGAAGTTACCTAATAGATATATAAACTGCACCCCGAGAACTGAGACAGGTGATGTAGGACTTCCTAACATTATTATGTTTGACTTTGATATCAAAATTATGTTGGAAAATTTTCTTGAAAATTGAAAACTTTGTAATAGATTCCGTTTGGGCTATATAACTGTAGTAATCTCTAAGTAATAGATTATTCATCAATTAATGTTAGGTTACCTCAAGTATTTGATTATCTATGACCAGTAATCAATTACCTAAATGATTATCACTCTTTCAGATGTGTTTTTTTTTTGCTACTCGCGCCTAAAAAAGGTTTGAAACCAGCCCTTTCTTCTCTCATTCGAAACCAGCCCCTTCTCCTTCAGCTGAGAACAATGCTACTCTGCCCACAGAACTCCCATCCCGGATTGTTTCCTCTATTCCCTTTGTTGCACCAGCTTCAATCATTAATTCGTTGTTCGCACTTCACCTCCTTTGACCACATACCAGCAACAAGCTTGACCCAAACCCGTGTCTCCTCCTTCATCCAATCCTTTAGATTCATCTCTTGCCCCAATCAATTGTCCAAGTACATCGCCTGCACTTGGGCTTCCCATCTCGTTATGTAGAGGTTGTTAAATTATGTATGCATGCTTGCTTGTATTTGCTGTTTAGCTTATTTCAGAAGACAGCATTGTGATGTCCCATCAAGCTGTCTTCTCACTAAAGCCTTGTAATGTGTATATATATGTATGTTTAAAGCAATAAAGCTTAAGCTTGTGAGTAAACAGTCACTACTCACTTAAAATCTAGCTTCAACTTGGCATCAAAGCGGGTTCCATCCGCTGTCGCCGCCGTCGCCAGCCGCCATTCTCTCTGGCGAGACCAGGGTTAGGATCGCCGTGAAAAGCGCGATCCACCCCTGCAAGTCGCTCTGCCATCAGAGCCGCCACGCGCTGTTACAGTCCCGCATGCTTTCCGGCGCGTGAAGTCCACGCGCCGTCGTACCTTCACCGGAAGCTTGCCCGATTTGTCCTGGCAGCTTCATCGTCCTCCCCTGAGTACGTTCCAAGTGTTGTTTCTTGATTTCGGCAAGTCCGTGTGCCAACTCGTGCTTTCCTCTACCTTTTTTTCCGTTAGGGTCTTTATCATTGATCTGAAATGGCTTCTGCTGGCCCTGCTTTCTCTTTTTCTGGAACCCTGACCATCACAACTGCCAGACTCAACTAGAAGAACTATTTGTCTTGGTCTGCTTCAGTTGAGCTGTGATTTCTCGGCCAAGGACACCATGACCATTTGGAGAAAGGTGTTGACACTGTTCCAAATGACAGAAAACCTGAGTGGGAAAAGCTGGATTATTAGCTCTGTGCTGTTTTATGGCAATCAGTTGAGCCAGATGTTTTGGAGATCCTTAGATCATTCAAAACATGTTGTTCCTTTAGGAATAAAGCCCGAGAAATCTTTGCCAATGATATTCAGAGCTTGTTTGATGCAACCATGAAGGTTACAACCCTCAAGCAAACAAGCCATGACATGATTGAACATATAGGTAAAGCATGGGCTGTTGTGGAAGAACTGAAGAGGTTTCTTGGGGGTAATTCGCTGGAGGAAGTGAATAAGAAGCTGGATAAGTTCTACATGGTGCTTATCTTGAGAAGCCTACATTCAGACTTTGATCATGTGCATGATCAAGTGCTTGCTGGAGACCAAGTTTCGTCGATGGACTCTCTCATCACTAGACTACTTCGCGTGCTTCATGTGCTGAAGGATGAAAATCTAGTTGATGCGGTGAAAACATCAGCCATGGTTGCACCTCGTGGGAGAGGGGGAGGCCGTAACAGTAGAGGCCGCAGTGGAAGAGGTGGACGTCCTCAATGCACATATTGCAAGAGGATGGGCCACACTCAACAAAACTGCTACTCCTTGCATAGCTTTCCTGACAAAGTAGCCCAGGTAGCCAAGTCAGAAAAATCAGAGTCTAGGTTTTCTGATGAGGAGTACCAAGAGTATTTAAAGTTAAAATTTGAGAAATCCGGCAGCCAAGCTTCATCTTCCTCTGTACCATGTTTTTCGACAACATATATTGAGGGCGAGCCCTGGTGCAGCGGTAAAGTTGTGCCTTGGTGACTTGTTGGTCATGGGTTCGAATCCGGAAACAGCCTCTTTGCATATGCAAGGGTAAGGCTGCGTACAATATCCCTCCCCCATACCTTCGCATAGCGAAGAGCCTCTGGGCAATGGGGTACGAAGTTTTTTTTTATATATTTCTCAATCAGTTGAAGGTTCTAGTCCTTGGATACTTGATTCAGGTGCCTCTGATCATATCTCTGGTAATAAGTCTTCTTTTTCATCCATTTCCTTTCCCAAAATTCCTCACCTTGTCACTGTGGCTAATGGTTCCAAAGTTGCGTCTCAAGGGAGTGGTCAAATTTCATTATCTCCTTTATTAAAATTAAATTCTGTATTGTTTATTCCTCAATGTCCCTATAATCTGATTTCATTAAGTCAGTTAACTCGTTTAATGAATTGCTCAGTAACCTTTACTGCTAATTCTTTTGTGATTCAGGAACATAGCACGGGTCGACTGATTGGAGAAGGACGTGAATCACGAGGCCTCTACTACTTAGAACCTAACTTTCCTATGTCCTGTTTTGCAACTTCGAAACCCAAACTTTTGCATGATCGTCTAAGTCACCCAAGTCTGCCAAAGTTGAAAATGATGGTCCCTAGTCTTAAGAATCTTCAAGTCTTAGAATGTGAGTCTTGTCAACTAGAAAAACATGTTAGATCATCCTTTCCTCAAGCTGTTCAAAGATGTAACTCGACTTTTTCTACCATTCATTCTGATATTTGGGGGCCAAGTCGTGTTACCTCTTTTGGTTTTCGATATTTTGTAACCTTTATTGATGATTTTTCTAGATGTACTTGGGTTTATTTAATGAAAGACAGATGAACTTTTGTCTATATCTATGTCCTTCTTTAAAGAGATTGAGAATCAATTTGGAAAAACTGTCAAGATTTTTAGGAGTGACAATGCTAAAGAATATTTCTCTCATGATTTGTCCTCCTATTTGTCTTCAAAAGGTATCCTGCATCAATCCACATGTCCTCGTACACCACAACAAAATGGTATAGCAGAAAGGAAGAATCGTCATCTTCTTGAAACTGCTCGTTCCCTAATGCTAAATTCCAATGTTCCTATACACCATTGGGGAGTTGTAGTGCTTATTGCTTGCTTCTTAATAAACAGGATGCTTTCATCTTCTCTTGAAAACCAAACTCCTCACTCAATTATTTTTCCTCATGATCCATTGTTTCATGTCTCTCCTAAAGTGTTTGGGTGTACGTGTTTTGTTCATGATCTCTCTCTTGGTTTAGATAAACTCTCAGCTAAGGCCATCAAGTGTGTCTTTTTGGGTTATTCTCGTCTTCAAAAGGGTTACAAATGCTACTCTCCAACCACAAGACGATATTATATGTCTGCAGATGTAACCTTCTTCGAAGACACACCCTTCTTCTCACCTTCCATGGATCACTCTTCTCTCCAGCAAGTCCTCCCAATTCCTTCTCCTAGTCCACTAGATAACTCTGACCAAAATGTTAGTGAAGACCCATCTTCTCCACCAAATCCAACTGAAGTTGCTTCTCCACCTCTTATTACCTATCAACAAAGGACAAGACAAGGTGGTTCTACAGTGACTGAGCTTTCTCCTCGTGATTCTCAGCCTTCTCCAACCAATCCTCAAACCATGGATCCTTCTTCTTCCACTTCCTCTCATCACTCTGATTCAGATTGGCCCATTGCCATCAGGAAAGGTACTCGGTCTACTCGTAACCCTCATCTTATTTATAACTTCTTGAGTTATCATCGTCTGTCTCCTTCATACTCTTCCTTTGTTTTCTCGTTATCTTCTCTTACTGTTCCTTCTAATGTTCATGAGGCACTTAATCACCTTGGATGGAAACAAGCTATGATTGATGAAATGAAGACTCTTGAGAATAATGATACTTGGGAACTTGTTACTCTTCCTCTTGGCAAGAAGACTGTGGGTTGTAGATGGGTATATGCAGTCAAAGTTGGCCCTAATGGTGAGGTTGATCGGCTTAAAGCTCGAATAGTGGCCAAAGGCTATACTCAGATATATGATCTTGACTATGGTGATACCTTTTCTCCTGTAGCCAAAATTACTATCGTTCGTCTGTTTCTTGCTATGGCTGCCATGCGTCACTGGCCCCTCCATCAGCTTGATATAAAGAATGTCTTCCTCCATGGTGATCTTGAGGAGGAGATTTATATGGAGCAACCTCCTGGGTTTGTTGCTCAGGGGGAGTATGGCCTTGTGTGTAAGCTTCATCGATCTCTCTATGGGTTGAAGCAATCTCCTCGAGCTTGGTTTGGTAAATTCAGTAGTATTGTTCAACTTTTTGGGCTAAAACGTAGTGAAGCTGATCATTCTATTTTTTACTGCCATACATCCCCTGGGAAATGTGTGTATCTAATTGTCTATGTTGATGATATAGTGATTACAGGGAATGATACTACTAAGATTGTTCAGCTAAAAGAGCACTTGTTCAGCCATTTCCAAACCAAAAATTTGGGATATTTGAAGTACTTCCTTGGTATTGAAGTGGCTCAATCAGGAGATGGTGTTGTGATCTCACAGAGGTATGCACTTGATATTTTGGAGGAGACAAGCATGCAGAATTGTAGACCTGTTGATAGTCCTATGGATCCAAATCTAAAGCTCATGGCAGATCAAAGTGAAGTTTATCCTGACCTTGAGAGATATAGGAGACTTGTGGGAAAACTTATTTATCTCACCATTACAAGACCTGATATCTCATTTGCTGTTGGAGTGGTTAGTCAGTTTATGCAGAGTCCTCATGTCAATCATTGGAATGCCGTTATGCGTATTCTTAGATATGTAAAGAGAGCTCCTGGTCAAGGATTGCTATATGAAGACAAGGGTAGTACACAAGTATCTGGATATTGTGATGCAAATTGGGCTGGTTGTCCTCTTGATAGGAGATCTACATCAGGATATTGTGTTTTCATTGGAGGGAATCTTATCTCTTGGAAAAGCAAGAAACAAATTGTTGTCGCTCGATCCAGTGCAGAGGCTGAGTACCGATCTATGGCTATGGTCACATGTGAACTTATGTGGATTAAGCAAATTCTTCAAGATTTGTAGTTTTGTGAACTGTTGTCCCTCCCATCAAGCTGTCTTATCACTAAATCCTTGTAATGTGTATATATATGTATGTTTAAAGCAATAAAGCTTAAGCTTGTGAGTAAACAGTTACTACTCACTTAAAATCTAGCTTCAACTGAGGTATTTGGTCCTCTCACAATCCTAATCCTCTCTACGCTTGTATTTTAAATTATGAGCATTTATCTCCCTCCTATTTCTCTTGTCACCTCATTTGTCAGTTGTGCTATTCTCTTCATGGTTTGAAACATCCCCCTTAGGCCTGGTATGACATTACAGTTCTGCCTTGCTACAATTGGCATGGCCGATCACTCTATTTTCTTCATTCATTCTCCTGAAGGCCATTACATTTGTTGCCTATGTTGACAATATTGTCATCACTAGCGATGATGAGGTTGGCATCCAGCACCTAAAAAACCATCTATACCGTCAATTTCAAACAAAGATCTGGACCCTCTCAAATATTTATTGGGAATTGAGGTTGCCTAGTCCCATTTCGGTGTTGCCATTACTCAAAATAAGTATCCAATGGACCAAGACAAGACCAATATGCTCGTCTGTTCTCTGGATGCTCCCTATGACCCTAATGCTAACCTTCTTCCAGGTCAAGGAGCCATTGAAAGACCTGAGAAGGTATCGACTCCTAGTAGGCATCACCTTTGTTGTAAGTGCAGTGGGTTAGTTTCTGAATTCCACTTGTGATAGTCATAGGATGTTGTATGCATTATTCATTACATAAAAAAATGCACCAGGTAAAGCATTATTATATGAGGACAAAGGCAAAGCAAAGATCACTTGTTACTCGAACTTGTTACTCTAAGGAGTGGGCAAGGTCACGTTTACAACAAAATTTGGTTCAATTTATTTGAATTGTTTATTAAAATAATACAACACAACTCTTTTGATGTTAACTAGAAATAGGGAAGGGAGCAGTCCATTAAAGCAACAGATGTTATCAGCAACATAAAAGACAAGTACCTGAGCCAGCCCCGAACTAGGATGTATGTGAACAGTCTGTGAATGTTTAACAGTTCGATATGATCCATTCTTTTGAAGCCGTGCAGAGTGTGGGAAAAACCCTGCAACAGTTAAAATTAGATTCAGTACACTAAAAAAATCTGCATTGCAAGAAATTATTAGTCTTATAAGTTTACCAGATGTAATGGATTTCTTGATGGCATCTAAATCATTAGCATTTGAAGTTAGTTCAATCTCAACCCTCTCTAAAAGACCTGCCAGTTGATCACGAATATCCCTAGCCCGTTTCATACTCCTTACCTGAACATCAAAATAACAAACAAATTTAGAATATTACAGCAGAAATCAATGCCCGGATGCATAAAAGCATTTTAACAGAGGAAAGAAGACCAAAGTATCAAATTGTCACAACCATAAATCATTATCATTTCACTGACAGATCATTGTTGAAATAGTTCATTTGTGATTGAAAGTGACAGGGGAACTAAACATGGACAGCATTGTCATAAGCTCACATATAAGTTCTAAACTGGTCTTTTATGAAACAAATACTATCAGTAGAATAAATTAAAAAGTAATAAAAGAAATGGTAAGATATCCTTCCAGAAACCCAAAAAAGAAAAAATAAATCAATAAAAAGAAAAGGACTAGTAAGTACTAAGTACAACTTCACAAAACTAGCTAATCTCTTTGCAAAAGAAAACCCACTAAAGTAGCTATCAACCTAACACGACAAAAATTTACCACAAAAGCATCAAACATCTCCGCAGTCAATAAGGAGAAGATGGAGGTAGTTTTTTTTTATGGTAATAATAAATTTTACAGTCTTCAGATTGTCCAAAATTTTCCAAGATTATTATATTTAAACTCATATGTTTTCTAAATGAACTAACAATTAAACAAAATTAAATTTAGAAATAGTTAACTAGAGTAACATTTCTAAATTATCACTACTTATTGTACTTAACCATGTACAGACGTGTGTACTACTTTCTTCCAGCACTTTTCACTAAATATGGACGCACCAAATACTGGGTTTGTAGTTTGTTAGACAAAGACCCATACCTGTATATAATTCTCATAACACCATTGCGTTGAATAATTGGTCTCCTTCCATGAATTGTAGACCTGAATAATAATAATAATAATAAGGTTCAGTAAAAATCTAGACTGAAGAAACACCAATTATCAATTATAAACAAATATGCAATCCAATGATAATCTGGCCATGTCCTACCCAGGTGAAAAAGTAAATACACAACAAGCACAAAATAAATATTCAATCTATAATTAGATCAACTCAATCTATAATTAGATCAACAATAGAGTCTAACATTTCACACAAAGGAAATATGGATATAGATAAGATGATAACCAACAAAATACAGAAAAAAAAAAAAAGTCAGAAGAGACAGAACCTTTAGCAGCGCCATATGGTCTCCCACATTTCCAGTGTGAAAATTCAGCCTTGCATTGTCTGCATGTACTTGTTTATCTTTTGGACGGTAAAATATTGAGTTTCCAACCGAAAGCATAGCAGCAATAGAAATGATATCATCTGAACACTTGTAATTTTCTGAAGCCACTATCATTTTTGACAACATTGGATCAAGTGGGAACTCTGCCATCCGTCTACCCACCTTAGTTAATTCACCAAGCTTATTTAACGCACTTAATGCAAATAGAAGCTCCAAAGCTTTCAATAAGGCCTCAGCAGGTGGAGGATCCATAAAATCAAAGTTCAATAAGTCATGAATACCAAGACTTTTTAAAGTCAAAACTACATTTGCAAGGTTAGTCCGCTGTATTTCTGGTACAGTGTTATCATCCAAATCATTGTGATAATTGTATGCAGTATACAGTCGGAAGCACTTTCCAGGACCCGTTCTTCCAGAACGACCAGCTCTTTGATTTGCTGAAGCTTTTGAGATGGGAGTTACTAGCAAAGACTCCATTCCTGTTCTTGGATTATAACTTTTCATCTTACAGAATCCTGGATCAATAACATACTTGATCCCATCAATTGTCAATGACGTTTCTGCAATATTAGTAGCAAGGACAACCTTTCGTGCCCCTTCGGGAGTGGGTTCAAATATTTTAGCTTGTAGTTCAGTTGGAAGGTTGGCATATATAGGGCATATTATTAACTCAGAAATTTTAGTCCCCAAGCCTCTAGTTCGATGCTTCAAGATTTCTTCTGCCGTTTCAATTTCTTCTTGACCAGTAAGGAATACCAATATATCTCCAGGAGGTTGAGTGACATGGATTTGAAGTGATGTGACAATAGCTGCATCTAAGTAGTCAGCTTCTGGAGCTTTGGTATAGCTTATTTCAACAGGATATCGTCTCCCTGGAATTCTGAATATTGGCGCAGAATCGAAGTAATCACTGAATTTCTCTGCATCAAGTGTAGCACTTGATATCAGCAGCTTGAGATCAGGCCGGAAACGAGCAATATCCTGTAACAAAAACAGAGTAAGCAACCGTTTTAATCCCTGAATATATATTCCACTGACACATTTTACCTTAAAACTAAGGAAATTCAATTAAGTCCCTGAAAGTTTAATTCATCAAACACATTAATCCAAAATGCAAAAAAATTGTGCAACTTAAGTGATGATATTAACATAGGGACAAAAATGATAGTATGTGGTTAAGTTTAAGGACTTAAACAACTAAAAATTTATGGGACTTATTTGAAATTTTTGTAGTTCAGGAACTAATGTGACAACACTATATACTTCCTGATAGAAACCTTAGTAAGGAAGTGGGCCTTGATGAGAATGTTAATAGGCCCAAGGTTTGGAGAGTGTATACGAGGAAGAATGGAAAAGGGAAAAAGAATGATGAGGTGGCAAAGGATACATCAAAATAGTATATAAGTAGTAGTATTGAGCAGTAGTGGGCAGGAAAGAATTCTGTTATTTGGTAGGGTCACTGAATCAGTGATTTGGGATCTGGTAGTACACTATCAGATTATTATCTTTTATTCCTTCAGCTGTTGAGATTGTAATTGTCCTACCATAATACAATTCCACTATTTCATCCATTTCTTCCCACTGTTTTTATCTGTTATTTACTGTTTTATTCATCTTTCTCATACTTAATTCCACCAATTGGTCCGACCTGCCGGATCAATACCCCCTGAAACCAGAAATTGTAAATGCCAAGGAAACCCAAAATGGGAGAGCGGATTGAAGCTTTGGAGACACAAATGGGTAACGTAACAACGACGTTGCATGACCTCGCTCTGCAGATGCAGCAACATGCTCAACAGATGCAGCAACAGAGTGTAATTCTTACTGAGCTCAGCAAACAGATCAGTCAGAAGGGAGTGTCGCCAGAGGGCGAAACTTCTGTTGGTGACTCAACTCAGAACGAGTCTCGCCTCGTCGAAAAGAAGGTCAAACTTCCGGTGTTTGAAGGGGAAGATCCTGTAGCGTGGATTACGCGCGCAGAGATCTATTTCGACGTGCAGAATACTCCTGATGAAATGCGGGTGAAGCTGTCTCGTCTGAGTATGGAGGGCTCAACAATCCATTGGTTTAACTTGTTACGGGAAACAGAGGATGATCTTTCGTGGGAAATTCTGAAGAGAGCTTTGATTGCGAGGTATGGTGGTAGAAGATTGGAAAATCCGTTTGAGGAGTTGTCTACCCTCCGTCAGACGGGAACGGTAGAAGAGTTTGTCGAAGCATTTGAGCTGCTTTCTTCTCAGGTGGGTCGTTTACCGGAGGAGCAGTACTTGGGTTATTTCATGAGTGGCTTGAAACAACCGATTCGGTGGCGGGTGCGAACGTTGAATCCGCAGAATCGTATGCAAGTGATGAGGATGGCCAAAGATGTTGAAGAGGAACTGAAGGAAGAAGACGATGAAGGAGATCGTTACTATGGGAAGAATCGTATGGGCCGTAGTGAGCCCAATAGGCTGCTGTCTAAATCTCGAAATGGGTCTAACCCGATCCACAAAGATTTTACCCGCTCTAATTCGGGTGGGTACGCTCCAAGTCAGAAAACGGGTTCTACCGGGTCAAATACAAATCCCACGTCCTCAATGAATTCAACAGGACGAAAAGGGGAAAATGACCGTCGTACGCTGTCGTCGGAACGGTGGAAGGGAGTTCGCGGCGTTCAGAGTGATGAAATAGCTGAACGAAGAGCCAAGGGGTTGTGTTTTAAGTGTGGAGGGAAGTACCATCCCACGCTCCACAAGTGTCCTGAACGAGCAATGCGTGTTCTGATTTTAGGAGAAGGGGAAGAGCTGAACGAGGAAGGGGAAATTGTTTCTCTTGAAGCCACTGAAACGGAGGGAGAGGGAGAGGAGACAGAGGCGGAATGCAATCTGATTGGAGTGATGGGTAGCATGGGGGAGTATAATACGATGAAGATTTGTGGAAAAATTGCTAGTATTGATGTGATGGTTTTAATTGACAGTGGAGCTAGCCATAATTTCATCTCCCCAGAAATCACTACAGCATTAGGGTTATCTGTGACCCCTATGGCAGCTAAGAACATCAAGCTAGGTGATGGTCATAAGGTTCTTTCAAAGGGAATATGTGAAGGAGTTCAAATTGATTTGGGGCCCCAAGTTTTTCATGTGGATGCGTTGGTGTTAGAGCTGGGAGGTTTAGACGTGGTGCTGGGAGTGTCTTGGTTGAGCACTTTGGGGAAAGTGGTGATGGATTGGAAGGATCTATCAATGCAGTTTATGCACGAGGGAAGAATGGTAAACTTACAAGCTCAGGGCCGTATACAGGAAAAGCAGAGCTGCTTACACTCTTTTTTAGAGGATAAGCATAGAAGGGGAGGTGAAGGTTGGTGGTGGACTCAACAGGAAGAGAGGGATATTGCTCAAGCAGCTGGACAGATGGAATTGACCAAATTACTAAGTCAATTTTCTGAAGTATTTCAGGAAAAAATTACTCTACCCCCAGAAAGAAGTCAGGTGCATCAGATTAAGTTAATTCCTGAGCATGGACCGGTCAATGTAAGGCCCTACAGATATCCTCATCACCAGAAAAAAGAAATTGAAAAGCAGGTGACGGAGTTGCTAGCTGCAGGAGTTATTAGGACCAGCATGAGCGCGTTTTCGAGCCCGGTTATCTTAGTCAAAAAGAAGGATGGGTCCTGGAGGATGTGTGTGGACTATAGAGCCTTAAACAAAGCCACTGTTCCAGATAAGTATCCTATTCCAATTGTGGACGAGTTATTGGATGAATTGTATGGAGCAACTATTTTTTCTAAAATAGATTTAAAGGCTGGATATCATCAGATTCGTGTTCATAAGGATGATATTCATAAAACTGCTTTTAGGACTCATAATGGACACTATGAGTACATTGTAATGCCTTTTGGGTTGATGAACGCACCAGCAACATTTCAGGCTACAATGAATGACATTTTCAGACCCTATCTTAGAAATTTTGTACTGGTGTTTTTTGATGACATCCTGGTATATAGCAAATCTGAAACTGAACACTTGGAGCATTTGAAATTAGTGTTGTCAGTTCTGGAATCTCATTGCTTTGTGGCCAATGAAGCTAAATGCAAGTTTGGTTGTAAACAGGTGGACTACCTTGGCCATGTCATTTCTGGAGATGGGGTAGCAGTAGACCCAGACAAAATTAAATGTGTATTAGAATGGCCTGAGCCTAAAAATGTGAAAGGAGTGCGTGGTTTTTTAGGGCTCACTGGGTATTACAGAAAATTCATTAAGGATTATGGCAAAATTGCCAAACCTTTAACTGAATTAACTAAGAAGAACAATTTTGTGTGGGGAAAAGAAGCTTTAGTTGCTTTCAAGTTACTTAAACAGATTATGACTACACCTCCAGTGCTGGGATTGCCAGATTTTTCTGTGCCGTTCGAAGTGGAGTGTGATGCTGCAGGAAGGGGCATTGGTGCAGTTCTGATGCAAAAGAGACAACCAATAGCTTTCTTCAGCAAAGCTTTATCTGATGGGAATTTGACAAAGTCTGTGTATGAAAAGGAGCTTATGGCCTTGGTGCTTGCAATCCAACATTGGAGGCACTATCTTTTGGGCAAACCTTTTGTGGTTTATACAAATCATAAGAGCTTGAAACATTTCCTGCAACAAAGAGTAACTTCACCTGATCAACAATGTTGGTTGGCTAAGCTTCTAGGTTATCAATTTAAGTAAAATATAAGCCTGGATTAGAGAATAAGGCTGCTGATGCTTTGTCAAGATGCCATGGTGATATGGAGCTGGCTGTGATGTTATCATATCCCACATGGTTGGATGGAGAGCAATTGCTGCAAGAGGTTAGGCAGGACCCTGTATTGAAGAAAACAGTGGAAGAACTCAAAAGGAATCCTGGAGCTAAGACAGGATTCACTGTGCGGCAGGATGTCTTATTTTATCAGGGTCGTCTGGTGTTATCCTCTGACTCTCCTTCAATTCCCGTGTTGCTAAAGGAATTTCATGAAACGCCTATGGGGGGACATTCAGGGTTCCTAAGAACTTATAGAAGATTGGCAGCTAATCTGTATTGGACAGGTATGCAAAAGAGAGTTAGAGATTTTGTGAGGGCATGTGATACTTGCCAGAGACAAAAATATGCAGCAACAGCACCTGGAGGCTTGCTTCAACCTTTGCCTATTCCTAATGCCATTTGGGAGGATCTTTCTTTGGATTTTATCACTGGCTTACCCAAATCTAAGGGGTTTGAGGCTGTGCTAGTAGTAGTGGACAGACTTTCCAAATATAGCCATTTTCTGCTGTTGAAACATCCTTATACTGCCAAGTCTGTAGCAGAATTGTTTGTTAGGGAGATTGTCAGGCTTCATGGTGTTCCTCTATCTATCATTAGTGATAGAGACCCCCTCTTTATGAGTCATTTCTGGTTGGAGCTTTTCAGACTGCAGGGCACTAAACTGAAGATGAGTTCGGCCTACCACCCTGAGACAGATGGCCAGACTGAAGTTACTAACAGATGCTTGGAAAGTTATTTGCGTTGTTTTGCTTTTGAACAACCAAAGACATGGTCACACTGGATTCCATGGGCTGAGTTCTGGTATAATTCCACCTTTCATGTATCTATTGGTAAGACTCCTTTTGAGGTAGTCTATGGGAGGCAGCCACCAAACATCATCCGTTTCTTGAGTAATGAGACCAAAGTTGCTGCTGTAGCTATGGAGCTGTGTGAAAGAGACGAGGCTTTGAATCAGTTGAAGGCTCATTTGCTGAGAGCACAACAACAAATGAAAAAATATGCAGATAAGAAGAGAAGGGAAGTTCAGTTTGCAGTAGGGGAATGGGTTTTTCTTAAGTTAAGGCCTCATAGGCAGCAATCTGTAGCAAAGAGAATCAATCCTAAACTGGCTGCAAGGTTTTATGGGCCGTTTCAGATCATTGAGAGGTTGGGTGAGGTTGCTTACAAGCTTCAATTACCTCCACAGTCTAGGATACATCCAGTTTTTCATGTCTCCTTGTTGAAAAAGGCTATTGGTGATTATTCTGTGCAAGGGGATCTACCCACAGAGCTAGAGGTTACTGATATGGATGAATTTTATCCTGAGAAGGTCATTGGTTCACGCACTATCACTCAAGGAGGAGTATCTGTGCCTCAAAGTCTTGTTCAGTGGAAGCACAAGTCCAGTGATGATGTGACTTGGGAAGATGATGCGTTCATTAGAGGACAGTTTCCAGATTTTAACCTTGAGGACAAGGTTGTTGCTAAGGAGGATGGAATTGATAGAAACCTTAGTAAGGAAGTGGGCCTTGATGAGAATGTTAATAGGCCCAAGGTTTGGAGAGTGTATACGAGGAAGAATGGAAAAGGGAAAAAGAATGATGAGGTGGCAGAGGATACATCAAAATAGTATATAAGTAGTAGTATTGAGCAGTAGTGGGCAAGAAAGAATTCTGTTATTTGGTAGGGTCACTGAATCAGTGATTTGGGATCTGGTAGTACACTATCAGATTATTATCTTTTATTCCTTCAGCTGTTGAGATTGTAATTGTCCTACCATAATACAATTCCACTATTTCATCCATTTCTTCCCACTGTTTTTATCTGTTATTTACTGTTTTATTCATCTTTCTCATACTTAATTCCACCACTTCCAGGGACCAAAATGATTATTTACTCCAAAAACAGTGTGTGTGAGTAAGTACACAGGAGGATATTATAATGAACAACTACAAATAAGAGTATTTACTCATTTAACCTGAACATGCTCATCAAATAAATTCAAATATGAGCAAAGACCATGCATTGATGAGTTACAGATTGACCAGTAACCAAATAAAATAATTGCACAACAATATAGAACAAAAGAAATCCATGCAATCAACACCATGTCAGATTTCTTACATGTATAGAAAAACACTTGCACTAGACTCAATCAAATATATGCCCAAAGTGTCTTGAATATCACAATCAAACTGCTAATTGTTCAAGGAATAGAATTTAATTGTCTCAACTCTCAATCTGCTAGAATTATAAATAAGGCATGCAAATTTAGCTCATGACAAGAATTTTCTGTCCACCTTCACTAATCCAAACAGAATATCAGTTGAGAGTGTTCTTTCATGAGCCTCATCCACCATCACAACACTGCAACATTTGCAAACATAAAATAAGAGAACAATCATAATGCCTCCAACCAAACCCCAAATATGAATCCAATATAAGCCCACCTATAACTTGCCAAATCCGGCTCACCAAGAAATTCCCTCAGTAACATTCCATCAGTCATGTATTTCAGAATAGTCTTCTCTGATGTACAATCTTCAAAACGGATGGAGTAACCAACCTGCAATTAAAAAGTTTGAATTACACATTTGAAAGACTAAGACATGTGAAAGAGAGATACGTATGTAATCAAATTACATATTAAAGAGAAGTTAAAATTTACCACTTATGTACATAAACATATCCATTTTCTAAGAAATAGGAAATCTTAATAGCAAATAAAAGTTATAATAATAATCAACAAAGAATCTGTGTTAATATATTTAATAATGGAGGCAGCCTACCTCATGTCCTAATTTAACACCCATTTCTTGAGAAACTCGAGCAGCAACACTCATAGCCGCAACACGTCGTGGCTGAGTACATGCAATCTGCACAAAAATATAACCACCTTATGCTTGCTTGTTTCCTTCAGAGAGCATAATAAACTTACAAGATGTGAAAAGCTTCAAGCATTCACAGTTGAACGACCCAATCAAAATTAATTCTTAAACCACGGCCACTGTTCTTGAAATGTTTTTTAGGAAATACAGTAACATACATGGAAAAACAAACAAATAGCTACTTGTTCCACATTTTCTAAATAATAGTCGACAAGACATACAGCACAGGAATAGAGAAAAATGAAACATCGACAAAGTAGCACTGCCTCGTCAATATTTGCATGTTGTAAAATAAAAGTCAATATAATGGGGTCATTAAGTAAGGTTTTCAGATGAAATTCATCTATTGTAATCACATAAAAAGAAATCAAATCGTACCATTCCACGCTTTGTGTAGCCAGCTTCATGAAGATATTGGGGGATCTGTGTTGTCTTTCCGGAACCAGTTTCTCCAACAATTACAAGTACCTATATAAAGAGATTATTCAAAGTTAATTTGAATGAATATACAACTGTATGCAAGAAAATACTAATAAAAAGGTAATGAAATCAAATGAATACAAATATAGAACAGTTCACTGACTACAGAGAAGAAATTCATTCATTGTCAACACCAAAATATAAAAAAAAATAGAATAAAAAAATATGGGAAAAGGAAAGAAAGGAATAGAGGGGTAAGAGGAGGGGACCATGCCTGGTGATTATGAACAGCTTCGAGCAATTCATCCCGATAAGGGAACATAGGTAACTTTTTCCTCTCCTCCTATAAAAAAAAGACAACAGAGAAAGTGAATAACTCTGGTCGCCTTTTATAAATTAATCTTGCCAGAAGATTGAGATTTTTATTTCTTAACCCTCAAGTTTTAAATGGATGACTAATAGTCAACCTCAAAGCTTAGTTTCTTTCTCAAAGAATTAAAATATCAATAATATGATTAATATAATTATTCCATTAACCAATATAATAACAGCCTCAAGTTATCTTTTCCAGTTGCTATCTAATACTCTGAATAATAACTTCCTACCCTTTTCGCTTGTATTTTTTGTAGCCTCAATCATTAGTTAAGACTAGAAGAATATGGTTGAGTGGCACTGAATTTAAGAATGGCCAAACCTTTGTTTTCATCTAGACTACTTAGTAAAGGGGACTGCCCACTTTAATTTACCAATAAAATAACAATATGATAGAAATTGAATCAAAACACCCTGTTATGATGACTCCACCATAAGTTTGTAATTAGCTAAAACATTTTTCGAGAGATGAGAGAGAAACAGAGAGTGGGTGAGAGAGAGAAACAAAGTGTGGGTGAGAGAGGGATCCCGACGTACCTACACCGAGAATAGGTATGGCCAACAATCAGCAGTGACACTGGCAGCACAACGACGGGAAAGAGGAAGGACAAATTGGAGGGATGCACCAGACGTTTGCTCCTTCTATTTCACAAGATTTCCAGAGGAGATGGGTGAGAAGGATCTGTGGTTTGAATTTAAGAAATGGGGGGACGTTAGAGAGGTCTTCATTGCGAAGAAAAAAAACAGAAGTGGTCGGAAGTATGGCTTTGTTAGATTCAAAGGAGTGGTTGACATGGGGATGCTTGAACGTCAGCTGGACAACATGATCATTGGTTTGAAACTGCATGCCAATTGCCCAAAGCATGGAAGGGAGTGAATGATAAATGGCGAATCTATCATAAACATGAAGCACAAGGTGGGGTTAGTCATGGACAAGATAGCAGAGGATGAGCAGCGACAGGGCAAAAAGGAAACAGAACACACGTTCAGGAACAAAGGACTACTGAAACAACACCCACAACGAATGCAACCACCAGTCTCGTATGCGACAGTGGTGGCGAAAGGAAACAACAACACGAAGAAGAGATGGTTTCCAAGGCACGCGATTCTAACGAGATCAATCTCTCATTTGACACTGCAGCTGAATATACCCATAGAGGAAACTAAATGGTACAGTAATGCATGGGTTGGAAGATTAAGGAACCTGGTGCTATTCGATAAAATGGAAGATGAAATCATGTGGGTTGGAGGAGAAGACATCATGCCAAAATACCTAGGTGATGATATGGTATTACTGACGGGACTCACTGATACAAGAGCTGAAGAAATGTGCAAGGAGGGAGCTGTGAATGGAATGACCTTATTCTACTCTGGAGAAATGGAACTCGAGCATGCGGACCGAATATAGGCTGGTGCGGATTTAGTGTTGGGGAATCCCATTACACGCATGGGACAAGGAGAACATCAAGAAGATTGTGTGGGTGGTAGGGGAAGGAGTGGAGGTGGATGACGAGGTTGACGAACTTTAGCGACAGATAGGGCTTGGGTGTTAATTAAAACACCACAACACCCTACCATTCATCACGTTGTAACAGTTTAGATTAATGAGGAGGAGTATACGGTTCATATGGCAGAGGAGACATGCCACAGTCCAGACACCAATAAATGGCGTATGAGGAGCATGATGGGGTCATCAGAGGAAATTAGCTCTGATGAGAGCGAAACGGGGCTGCCATTATCGGCAACCTATGAGTCATCGGAAAGCAAGTTTCCGATGAATATCAACAATGAAAATGGAGGAAAACTGGGAGGAGCTGCTCGTGATAAGCAATTGTCCGACGGACAATGCCCCACGCTTGGATCCAAGGGTAATACCCTATGGGTGCTGACACAACGACCACAACAACCCAGGCATAGGGACGAAAGCTGTGGACAGAGCGAGACAGCAGGGAACGCTGATAGTGGTATAAGCAAACCTATCCAACAACTACAGTCTGGAGGCAAGGATACGAAACAGACAGCAACCAGAGGTCACAAGGAAGAGACATGAGGGAATAAGGCAGAAAAGGGGAAAGAGGAATTGGCCTTGGAAGATAAAAATCAGAAAAGGGGACCACCCAGGTCAACAAATTTTGAATTAAAGTGGAGGGGCTCACAAGCTCTTGAGGAAGTTGAAAGCCTTTTATTGGGCCTTGCTACACACACCCATGATGGAACAAATGAAGGGGAAAAGGACAACCTGGAAGTTAAATCAAATGGGCCAGCTCACACTTGGCAAGTATATTCAAGAAATAAAGGCGTAAAACGCAAATGGGCCTCAACAAAACAGTTGATCTCAAAGCTGGACATTCAACACAAAAAAATACCAATGCCTCACATATCTGTGATATATCATCACCAGAGATGAAGGGTAGTGGGCTGAAGGAAGTGGCTGGATGGGAAGAACAGAACAGTGAACAGCATGTAACAGGGGAGGTAATAGCAGCTCCAAGTTCTTCAACCTGTGAACAGGTAAAGGAAGGTAGTACTGAACTGGGATATGGCAAAAACTATGGGAGTAACTTGCAGAAAAAGGGAGGAATCAATGGTGTCTAAGTTGATCAACCTGGAAGAAAGGGATACAGAGGTGGTTCAAAAGATGGGAAATAAGGAGGATGTACCATGAAGATCATATCCTACAATATAAGGGGATTGGGGAGGGGGGTGAAGTGGGCAGCAATAAGAAGGATGGTAAAGAGAGAAAGAATAGATATACTGTGCCTGCAAGAGACTAAGGAACAAGTAGATAAGGCTGCATGCTAAGCCTTGTGGGGTGATACGGATGTTAGCTGGGAACTGCAGCCAGCATGCTACAGTGCAGGTGGAATTTTATGCCTATGGAGTCAAAAAACTTTCAGATTGGAGAGGAAGCACATTGGTTGTAATTTCATTTGTAATTTCATTCAATGAATGATAGCCAACTTAGAGGTGGAAGATGTGCCTTGTGTGGGGGGAAAATTCACCTGGTATTAGAGCATGTGTTATATAACTGTATAAACAGTTTTGTAATTTTGTGTACTTGTAAGGGTTGTTAGCCTTTGCTAACAGCACTTCTCTAGCATTAGATATCTGATAACAGATTAGTTAGTTCAGTTAGTTTAGTTAGTTTGTTAGTTAATTCAATTAGTCTGCTAGTTAATTTAGTTAGCCTTTGCTGTTAGTTAGTTAGTTAGATTCTGTTACTGCTAGTGTAAAGGTTTAGAGGTCTATATATACCTCTCATTGTAACCAACTCAGATTAACTTTTCAGAATATCAGTCTTTTCTCTCAATTTTCTCATCTTCTCAAACACTTTCTCACCTTCTCACTCAGTTTTATCAAATATGGTATAAGAGCTTCTTGGCAATGGTGTTTGGGAATGACTGAGATACAGGATTTGAAGGTGCGGAAGCCATGGATACACAGATCTTGAATGATAACTACAAAGGATAGGCTCTCAATACCATCTTAGAATGAGTGTTTGGGCCTAAGTCAACTCTAAAAGCTAGCTCAAGGGGTGAGGTTGTCCCTCACTTATATACTCTATCTTGGCTTTATCTTTAGCCAATGTGGGACTTGGATTTTTCTCAATACACCCCCTCACGCCCAACACTTTTGGGCTTGATGCGTGGATAACATGGTGGGTGGCCCTTTGAATTAATCTTGGATATGTTCTAATACCATCTTAGATTCTTAGAATACCTGGTATAGACCAAATGGAACAGCAAAAGGCAGATTGGACAGATTTCTTGTATCGGATGAATGGGTAAGTAAATGGCAATGAAGCACTCAGTTCATACTAGAGAAAAATTTCTCAGATCATTGCCCAATCCTGTTGAGATTCTCAACTATGAAACCTTTCTGGGTTTTGGACTGTTGGTTCCAAGATAAAACATTCAGAAAAGTTGTCCAAGAGTGCTAGACAACCAACAATGTCAAGGTCTGGGGAGGCTTTGTATTAAGAGAAAAAATAAAAGGAGCCAAACTGAGGCTGAAAGCTAGGAACACGGAGCATTTTGGCAACATGCAGAAGAAGTTCAGAAGTATTGAGATGGAACTAAATAAGCTGGAAACTGAAGGTGATGAGAGACAATTGAATGATCAAGAGCTAAAGGTTTTAGATAGCAGTTGTAGGAGGAACTGTGCGTAGCAGCTCACTCTCATGAATCCCTATTAAGGCTGAATGCAAGGTCCCCCAGATGGATCAAGGAAGGGGACTGCAATTCGCGCTTCTTTCATCTGATAGTTAACTATACTCACAAGCACAACGTGTTTAAAGGGTTGTTTGTTGATGGGCAATGGATTGAAGAACCCAGTAGGGTGAAAGAGGAAATCAGATTGTTCTATAAGAAGAGATTTGAGGAGATTGAGGAGGAGAGACCCAGATTAGATGCGGTCTGATTTCAGGCCATTGGCCACCACAATGAGCTCTTGGAGCACTTTCATGAGAAAGAAGTCAAAGATGCAGTGTGGGAATGTGGAAGTGAGAAGAGTCCTGGACCTGATGGGCTTAATTTTAAGTTTATAAAGGAATTTTGGGGCATAATCAAATCTGATGTGCTTCGCTTTTTGGATGAATTTTATGTTAATGGAATTTTTCCTAAAGGAAGCAATGCCTCAATCCTTGCCCTGATTCCTAAGGTTCAAGACCCGCAAAATCTCAATGATTACAGACCTATTTCACTAATAGGTAACATGTACAAAATTGTGGCTAAGTTGTTAGCAAGAAGGTTGAAAGGGGTGTTGCCTAGCATTATTGATGAGCAACAAACTACTTTCGTAGAGGGTAGACATATGCTGCACAGTGTTCTCATTGTTAATGAAGTGGTTGAGGAAGCAAAAAGATTTAAAAAGCCCTGCCTGGTGTTCAAAGCCGATTATGAGAAGGCGTATAATTCAGTATCTTGGGAATTTATGCTATACATGTTGAAGAGGATGGGGTTCTATTCAAAGTGGATTGTGTGAATTGAGGGTTGTCTCAAATCTGCTTCTATCTCCATATTGGTTAATGGAAATTCCTTGGCTGAGTTCACTCCACAAATAGGGCTCAGACAAGGGGATTTAGCCCCACTTCTCTTTATATTGTTGATGAAGGATTAAATGGTCTGATGAGAGAAGCATTGGAGAAAAAGATGTTTGAAGGTTTCTTAATTGGAAGAGAGAAAGTGGAAATCAGTATTTTATAGTATGCTGATGATACAATTTTCTTCGGGGTAGCTTCAACAGAAGGATGTTGCGGTGGATGTGTGGTAAGACTCGACAGGATAAAATTAGAAACGAAGCTATTAGAGAGAGGGTTGGAGTAGCGCCTATTGTAGAGAAGATGGTGGAAAATAGACTTAGGTGGTTTGGGCATGTAGAGAGAAGACCGGTAGACTCTGTAGTGAGGAGAGTAGACCAGATGGAGAGAAGACAAACAATTCGAGGCAGAGGAAGACCCAAAAAGACTATAAGAGAGGTTATCAAAAAGGATCTCGAAATTAATGGTTTGGATAGAAGTATGGTACTTGATAGAACATTATGGCGGAAGTTGATCCATGTAGCCGACCCCACCTAGTGGGATAAGGCATTGTTGTTGTTGTTGTAGCTTCAACAGAAAATGTCAGAGCTATCAAGGTGCTATTGTGGAGTTTCAAGCTGGTATTAGGGTTAAAAATTAACTTTGCGAAAAGTAGCTTTGGGGCGATTGGGATGTCAGAACAATGGAAGAAGGATGTTACTAGTTACTTGAACGGCAAATTGTTGGCTGTGCCTTTTCCATACTTGGGTTTTCCAATTGGGGCAAACCCAAGATGTAGTGAGATTTGGGATCCTATTATCAAGAGGTGTGAGAGTAAGCTGTCAAAATGGTAACAAAAGTACTTATCCTTTGGGGGTAGGGTGACTCTCATAAAGTCAGTCCTAAATTCCATTCCTATTTATTTCTTTTCTTTTTTCAGGATTCCAACAAAAGTTCTGGACAGGTTGATGAGGTTGCAGAGGTGGTTTTTGTGGGGAGGAGAATCAAAGCAGAAGAAGATTGCATGGGTCAAGTGGGAATAAGTATGCCTTCCAAAGGAGAAAGGGGGCTTGAGAATTAAGGACATGAGGAAATTTAATTGTGCCTTTCTCGGAAAGTGGAGATGGAATTTATTTCATCGTAAGGGAGAGTTGTGGGCTAAAGTGTTGGATTCAAAATATTGGGGCTGGAGGAACCTGGATGAGGTAAGAAGATGCAGCAGTGAATCCCTATGGTGGCGGGATCTCAGCTTCATTTGTCAGTTTACTGAGAGGGAAGGTGGTTTCAAAGTGGGGTAAAGTGGATTGTCGAGAATGGAGCCAAGGAGAGATTTTGGGAGGATGTGTGAAATGTAGATGGTGTACTGCTGCAGGTGACGTATCCTAGACTCTACCTTATATTTGACTAGCAAGACCAATATATACAGCAGATGGGGATGATCTCAGATGCAGGATGGGAATGGAGATTGCAATGGAGGCGCTTAGTTTTCGATGCTGAAATAGATATGGTTGCCAAATTTATGGAAGATATAGAAGGCCTCACAGTTCATCCTTACACACATGACAAGTGGGTCTGGAGAAGAGATCCAAGCAAGAGTTATTCAGTGGGAAGTGTGTACAATTAGCTAGTTAGGGAAATGACAAATGAGAATCAGGAAAGAGTCTTTAATGATTTACGGGAACTCCAAATTCCAACTAAAGCCTCTTTCTTTGCTTGGAGACTAATTCAGGACTCATTGCCTACAAAGACCAATTTACGTCGGAGAAATGTGGAAATCAATCAGTATGTAACAGGTTTCATGGATACTGGAAGCAAAAAAGTCTTTTGTGAACACTACTATTTACTGTAGAGAGATGAGAGAGAGTGGTAGAGAGAGAAACGGTGAGTGGGTGAGAGTTAGGTACAGAGGGAGGGCCAAAGAGAGTGACAGAGTGTGGATGAGAGAGGATCCCTGACGTAACTACGCCGGAAACAATGACAGACAACAGCACCGCTATACTCGTGCAAATTGGAGGGATAAGAACGATATCTCATCCTTCTACTTCACGTGATTCCCAGAAAACACAATTGAGAAGGACCCGTGGCATCAATTCAAAAAATGGGGGGATGTGAGGGAGATTTTCATCTCTAAGCAGAGAAACAAAAGTGGCAGGAGGTATGGCTTCGCAAGGTTTAAGGGGGTCATTGATGTGCACAGACTAGAATGGCAGCTGGATAATATTGTTGTTGGTGGCCTGAAACTGTATGTCAACATTCGAAATATGGGAGAGAATTAGAGAGAAACATAGAACATGTAGCTGAAGGTAAAGCAAAGGGGTTCAATGCAAGACATGACAATGGTGTAGGTGGGCAACGACAACCACAGTATGCAACAATTCCAGCCTCGTACGTGACGGTGGTGGCGAGAAACACCAGCAACTCAGGACAAAGGTGGACCCAAGAGACTGCGACTCACAGACAAGAAGGATCACACTCATCGGTTCAGCTTGATATTTCAATGAGGATGAAATACAAAAGGCTGTAGGGGATTGTGGGAACGACAAATGTCCTGGCCCAGATGGATTGAACTTTAAGTTTATCAAGGAATTTCGGCAAGTCATCAAACCTGATGTTATCCGGTTTTTGGATGAATTCTCCATCAATGGAATTTTTCCTAAGGGCTGCAATGCATCTTTTATAGCCTTAATCCCGAAGGTGACTGATCCACAAAACCTCAATGAGTTCTGACCTATTTCGCTAATAGGGTGTATGTATAAGATTGTGGCTAAGTTACTAGCTAACAGATTGAAGAAGGTGCTGCCATCCATAATAGAAGAAAGGCAATCTGCTTTTATACAAGGTAGACATATGCTGCATAGTGTGCTTATAGCCAATGAGGTGGTTGACGAAGCTAAAAGGAGTCAAAAGCCATGCATGATGTTCAAAGTAGATTATGAAAAGGCTTATGATTCAGTCTCTTGGAATTTCTTGATATACATGTTGAGGAGGATGGGTTTCTGCTCCAAGTGGATCCAATGGATTGATGGGTGCCTAAGATCTGCCTCTATCTCAATATTGATCAATGGAAGCCCCTCAGATGAGTTCATCCCACAAAGAGGACTCAGACAGGGGGATCCACTAGCGCCTCTCTTGTTCAATATCGTTGCTGAAGCTTTAAATAGACTGGTGAGACAAGCAGTGGAGAAGAATTTATTCAGAGGGTTCCCAGTGGGCACAAACAGTGTCAAGATCAGCATTTTACAGAATGCTGATGACACAATATTTTTTGGTGAGGCATCAATGAGTAATGTTAAGGCAATTAAAGTCATTCTGAGGACCTTTGAGCTTGTATCAGGCCTCAATTAATTTCGCGAAAAGCTGCTTTGGGGCAATTGGAATGTCGGATCAGTGACAGAAGGATGCTGTAAATTACATGAATTGTAGCCTGTTGCACATACCATTCATCTACTTGGGTATACCAATTGGGGCAAACCCAAGGCGCTGTGAGTTGTGGGATCCTATCATCCACAAGTGTGAGAGAAAGCTAGCCAAATGGAAGCAAAGACACATCTCTTTTGGGGGGAGAGTGACCCTTATACAGTCAGTCCTAACTTCTATTCCTATCTATTTCTTTTCTTTTTTTAGGGTCCCTAACAGAGTCATAGACAAGCTGGTCAGTATTCAACGCCAATTCTTATGGGGGGGTGGAGTTGACCAAAAGAAAATTGCGTGGATTAAGTGGGATTCAGTATGCCTCCCAAAGGAAAAAGGGGGATTAGGCCTCAAAGACAGTAGAACTTTCAACATGGCATTGCTTGGCAGATGGAGATGAAACTTATTTTAGCACCAAGGGGAATTATGGGCCAAGGTAAAAAACTTCGTACCCCATTGCCCAGAGGCTCTTCGCTATGCGAAGGTATGGGGGAGGGATATTGTACGCAGCCTTACCCTTGCATATGCAAAGAGGCTGTTTCCGGATTCGAACCCATGACCAACAAGTCACCAAGGCACAACTTTACCGCTGCACCAGGGCTTGGAGTCAAAATATGGTGGTTGGAGGAGTATGGAGGCAGCAACAAGAGGCTGTAATGAATCGGCATGGTGGCAGGACCTAAAACAGGCTTTTCACCAATCGCAGCAAATAAATGCTTTCCAAAAGGGAATATCGTGGAAGGTAGGGTACGGAGATAGGATCAGATTTTGGGATGACAGTTGGATTGCTGATGAGATTCCATTAGTAGCAAAATACCACAGGCTGTATCTCATCTCCAACCAGCAAAATTAGCTTATCCAGCAAATGGGAACACACACGGACACAGGTTGGGAGTGGAATCTCTTATGGAGGAAACCATTGTTTGACAGTGAGATTGACATGGCTGCTAATTTCCTAAGTGACATTGATGGCAATCGAGTTCAGCCACATATAAGAGACGATTGGGTGTGGAAAGCAAACCCAACTGGACAATATTCAGCACAAAGACAAGTGTTTGAGGAGGTGTGGAAACTAAAGATCCCAAGCAAAACATCCTTCTTTGGTTGGAGATTAATCAGAGATCGACTACCAACAAAAACAAATTTGCGAAGAAGACATGTACAGATCAATGATGTGTTATGTCCGTTCTGCAGAAACAACGACGAAAATGCAGCCCATCAATTTTTCCAATGCAGTAAAATCCTCCCTCTATGGTGGGAATCTTTGTTCTGGGTAAACATTGTAGGGGCTTTCCCGCAAAACCCAAGGCAACACTTTCTTCAACATGTTCATGGACAGGATGCTAGAATTCTAAGTAGCAGATGGAAGTGTTGGTGGACGGCTCTCACATGAACTATTTGGCAGCACAGGAACAAGATAGTTTTCTCCAATGAAACTTTCAATGGAAACAGATTGATGGACGATGCAATTTTCTTACTGTGGACATGGCTCAGAAGTATGGAGAAAAATTTTGTAATCCATTTTAACCAATGAACGAGTAACCTTAGTGAAGGCTTTGTAATGAGGAGAGAGCAGTAGATATAGTTTTAGTAGCCTACATGCTAATATGTAATTAGCTTTTGGTTCTTATCTAGACTATTTAAGTCTGATTTGGAACCAATTGTCTATCTGTTTTACAATTTGTATTTCAGTACCTCTGGTACTCCCATATATATAATATATCTATCTTTGCTGGGGAAAAAAAATGACAGTATGTGTCCATTTTGCAGGAATTTTGAAGAGGATGCAGCACACTTATTCTTTTCATGTGATAAGGTCATGCCGCTATGATGGGAATCGGTGTCTTGGATAAATGTGGTGGGAGCTTTCCCGCAAACTCCGAGGCACCATTTCATTTCCTCCAACATTCCTCTTGCAGGCTGTCGGGTACCAGGATGCAGCATTGGCAGAGTTGGTGGATATCCCTAACTAGGAGCATTTGGCCCCATAGGAATAGGATTGTCTTCTCAAATGACAATTTCAATGCCAACAAACTCATGGAGGATGCTATATTTCTTTGCTGAACATGATTTAGAAACCTGGAAAAAGGATTCGACTTACCTTTCCATTACTGGTCCAGTAATATCAGGGATGGTTTTTGTAATGAGGCGACAAGTAGGCTATAGGTATTGGGTAGTTATATACCAAGTTTACAGTCAGATGTATGGTAGCCTAATTCTTGTTAATTAACTTGTATTAGGATACCATATTTCTGCATATCTTGGAGCTAATGTGTATTTTGTATAGTAACTCTTGTACTGCTGTTTATATCTAATATATTAGTATTTTTGCTCATAAAAAAAATGATGACTCCACCATGATATGCTGATATTAGTGTGATATCAGTACCTGTGGTGGATTTTACACTGGAAATCTGGAATGAATGGATTACAGTGAATTGAAATAGAAATTACATAACACGGGGTAACAAATACCTTCCACCCTCCCTCACTCTTCTCTATATTTTCCTTATCCCCTTTTGTCTCCCTTTTCCATTCTATATCCATACATGTCAAACTTTTCCTCCCAAATGCCTTTAATTATCCCACTGGCAATCTATTAAATTAACCACTTCCTTGATATCCCAATCCCCCTTCAGTGCCTCTCTGGCAATCTGTCACATTAATCATTCCCTCCCTGTGTGATAAAATCCTCCGCACTACTTCCTAATATAATCCTAGTTATAGATGGTTCCACTCTCCCACTTGAGTAACTAAAAATTGCTTCTTATTTGATTGAAAACTACTACACCGATCTATTCTCCATCTTTATTGTCCTTTTTAATTTTAAATATGAGGAATGTTAACAACACATAGTATCCAACACACCACTGTTTGATTAAATTCCTATAGGTTCCACTAAATGACAAAAGAAACTCATTAAATAGGGAGCATGACCCACATCATTAATGGATCCCACAAGAATTTCACCTTATAATACAGAGTGTTATGTAAAAGAGTTAGACATTGTACTGTTAGCATTTCTCTTAAAATTAAGCAAATGTTTTAAATATTTTAATTTCATTTATTATAACTTAATATTAAATATTTAAACAAGTAAAATATAGATGTAAATTTTTTTTATTGGGAAGTTAGTGCCTGTCAATCTGCTAGCACCTAATAAATCCATCAATAAAATAATGAAATGCTACCTGAAGTGCCTCGAAAGCTGACTTTGCTTTGGATTTTTCATGTGAATCTTCCATCTCTTCATAATCAAACTGCAAAGAGAGACTGACTCAAACAAAAGAATATCACCATTGAATACCATGAGTCAAGCTGTGTAATCCAGATACCTTATCTCCCTCCATTACTGATGCCTTGATAAAATCAATCTGGTCCTCAAACACATACCTAAAATAGTGAGCAAGTTTAAAATAAATTATTTGTATGCTCAAAGAAATATAGGTGATAAATAACATCCTATACTAAATCTAAACAATAAAAAGGTTAAATTACTCAATAGAACCCTAAATTATTTAGGAATTTTTAATTTAGGCCCTAAACATTTTTTTTACAATTGGGTTATTGATCTTGTATTTGTTTTCTAATTGGGTCCTCGTGATATAGTTCTATCTAACTAATGTTTGTTTTGTTCACAGATAATTAACTAGAGAGACCCAATTAGAAGGAAAAAAATTGTTTAGGGACCTAATTCAAAAATTTAAAATTGTTCAATAGGACCCTGAACTATTTGGGAATTGTTAATTAGGTCAGTAAACAATTTTTTTAATTGGGTCTTTGATCTTGTATTTGATTTTTAAATGGGCCCATGTGGTTAATTATCGGTTAAATTAGTTTTTTGGTCCTCTAATTTATTATTTAGGTTCAATTTTTCCTAGCATGGTCATGGTTAAAGACCAGAGATAAAAAGTTTAGTACTTCTTTCAATCACTGGTCTTCCAACCTTGAGGAATATTTTGGTTAATATGGGTTAGACATATCTAGACTATGTGGTGGGGTCAATGTTGGTCTTCCAACCTTGTGGAATATTTTGTATAATTATATATATGAAAGAGTACCAGAGGTACTGTAGGTACAGGTATAAGTTTAAAACATAGCTGGTACAGAAAATTATGTCCCAGCTATACCCCATACTTAAACACATGCATGCTGCACCTCTTGGAAGAGGTGTCAACCTTTACCCTCCCTTTCTAATTATACAAATACATCTGATAAATTGGAAGACCACTGGTTAAAATGTGTATCGAAGTCTTTTTCCATAACTTTGAGCCAGGACCAGAGTAGAAAGAGCGCATCGTCCATCATTGGAGGGTGGTATAATAGGTGTCTTGTACTTATGTATATGTCACCAGCAGCACCTCTGGTGCTGCTGTCTTTCTCATTAATAATATATATATATATATATATATATATATATATTTTCTGCCTTCCAAAAAAAAAATTTAGGTTCAATTTGGTTCTCTAATTTTTTTATCTAATTAGGTCTTCTAGTTTTTTTTTGTTCAATTTGATCCTCCAAGTTTTAAAACCGATTCATTTTTTTTGGGAAATTTTGCATTTTGAGGTGGTTTAAAACTACTTAGTGATGGTTTTGAACCGCCACAAGTGTGATTTCTTACAATTTAGATCGAAGGACCAAATTGAATCGATTTAGAAAATTAGAGGACAAATTGAACCCAAAAAAAAACTAAAGGACCAAACTGAATCTAAAAAATAAATTAGAGGACACAAAAACTAATTTAACCTTAATTATCCCACAGCAAAACAAATGGTAGTCAGACGGAACTACACCACAGGAAACCAATTAAAAAACAAATACAAGATCAACAATCCAATTGGAAAACAAAAAATGTTGAGGGATCTAATAAAAAAACTCCTGAATAGTTGAGGGACCTTCTGAGCAATTTAGCCTAATAAAAATATACAAACTTAAGACTTCAATGCCATCCAATTGCTAGACTTTCATCGCATAGAAGCAAGTAATACAAAATCAGATTACAGTATAATATTGAGCAACAGTTGTTTCGAGATGAACTAACTCACTGATAATCATCAGAGACTTGTTTTTTATTTTTTGAACCAAACTTCAGTGTTGCCTTTCCTGAAAGATATAATTCAGAACCCAGAAGTATAATAATACAGTTAAAGAATAAGCACTTCTTTCTTAAAAATGAGAGATTTTATACAAGTATAATAATACAGATATATTTACCAATTTGGTGTTCTTCCCAAGCCTCTTGTTCAGCAAATGGATTCATCTTATCCTCAGCATTTAGATCCCTATCAATAAAAAAATAAAAAAGAAGCCATAAGATGTTTAATTAAGCAACTAAAAAGTTCTTTTGAAAATTCATGCACAATCACAAGATAAAAGCTTGACGAAACACATGATAACTAGTTTTATAAGAATAGACTAATAGTGTATGTGATTCCACTTTCTTTTTTCTTTTTATTATATTTTTTCAACTGGAATGGAGATCATGTTGTTAGTGAAATACCTGTAACGCTGCATAGCCACAGAAAATCTCTTCTCCTGATTAACACCACCTTCCTGATCATAAGCTTCTGGCATTCTATACTGCAATTTCAGGAGAACATATGAGCGTTTGGCAAAGAAACATATAGATTTGTCAATTTTACTTATCATATGCCCAGATCCCAAAAGGATTAAATACTGTTGGATAAAATATCTTTACACCAATTTCCAGTAAAAATGAGTAGGATTGTGTTGTATTATAGAATATAGAAGCATACAGTTTAAGTCTTGGCAATAAATTAGTAATCACCAATAGAAAGTAAAGCAGAAATAAATGGTAAGCAGCTTAATTTAAATGAATAAAAAACTATATTTCAACAATAATCAACAGTTAATAAATAAACCAGCTGGGATCTCACACTCATGGAATACAAACTTATCGATTACCATACCTCATTCGCATTGTCAGCCTCCTCTGACCGCTTTTTCACAAGTTCATATATCTCTTTCTTGTACCTGGGGACAATAAACGAAACAGATAAAACTTTTCCTAGGTACACAGAAGCTATATCTTTGATATTTGTGATTGGAATCTACACAATGCACAATGGTAAAAGGGCTCTGGTTCCCATGTGCAAATACAGAATACACAAATATACTTCCAAAACATACAGATTGAACATGATAAAAAAAACAAAAAACTAAATCAACAGTTTGAAAATAGGCCAAAATTACTATAAAGGAAGGATTATGATGGAAGCCCAAAGTTGGGCATAGCATTTCCTTCACATGATTCAGTCACTACTATCTTTATTAGATAAATTAAAGTTAAAAAAATTAAAGGTCTCATATAGTAAAAAAAGACAAATTGAAGAAGGGGAACTCAAGAAAGCAGTAAACAGATAGATTACCTCAGTTCGCGATATTCTGCTTCTGAAAGCTTCACACCTTCAAATAGATATTGCTCATCTTCTATATCATCTCTGCAGTGACCATGCTAAATTATTAAAATTCAACAATAAAATAAAGGTCTTATAATATGTAGGTTCCTAAACTATTTAGATATTTTTAATGAAGTCTCCATTCTTAAAAAAAATTGTAATTGGGTCCTCGATCTTGTAAAATTTTAGTAATTGGGTCCCTAGGATTTTTAAAACCACCACAAATTGTAATCTGGCAGATTAAAGCCACCTTTTTAATTTAGGGACCTACTTAAAAATTTCCAAATAGTACAGGAACCTACTAAATAATTTAACCTAAAATAAAGAACTAGCATGTATAATAGCATACCAAACAGCATAGTAATAGGATCAAACTATAATTTGTTTCACTGACAGAAAATCAGATCTAACAAAGAACCTAAGAAAACAAACTAATTGTACCTCAGTTCTTCTAATTTCTTTTCCTCCCTTTTCTTCAAGTATTCTTGCCTTGAAACCTTTCTGCAATGACATGGTAGGACAGTAAGTGGCACTGCATATTGTGCTCAACTTTAAGCCATTACCAAAGCAATTAATAGCAATTTGTCCTTAAACAAGACAAGGGAAAAGACAAACAACGATAACTAAGCCTTATCTCATTAAGTGTGATTGGCTACTTGGCAAACAACACCATTGGCAATATCAAAAACCAAAATTTCAATAGCCAATTTAGACTAAAGTCATTTTCCATTGTTTCTCCTGAAACTTTATTCAGTCTTCCCCAATCCATTTTACTCAAAATATCTTCCATTCAATAATACAAGATAGCTCTTCAATCCTTTATGCATATTTACCACACAAAATGCCCTTAAAGAAACCATGTGTTGAGCGCCAAAGAGCAACCAAGAAATCAAACCAATCTCAAACAAAGAAAGTTTAGAGATAAGGGCAACTTGCTATAACACTTCATTTACTCCAGTCAACACATTTGAATTTAATATTTGGTCTCTTGATTTTTCTGGGATGTTTTCAAGCAAACCATTCTTCCAAATCCTAAACATTCATTGATAGAGCTAATTAATAAACCCCTTTGGAAATCAAAAGCTCTGTTTAGTTTAAGGACAAGTCTTTGAACTTGGCTGAGACATTTAGAGAAGGGTTTTGCATCTCACTATAATCAGTGGTCTTCAAATCTTAGAGAAGGATTTCGTTGTAGTTGGGGATAGGAGTCTAGGCCACATATTTGTATTAGTCTCATTATGTGGTTTACTTTCTGGATATGATCAACCAATTGCTTGATTTGAACTACAGCAGAATTGTAATCTGAAACTTGTACCTTTAGTACCTCTGGTACTCAATTAATTCATATAGATTATTTTGGCTGATAAAAAAAAAACAAGCTCATAGGCCACATAACATTTTTATATTTCCCCCCTTATATGTGTGCTATGAGAGGTGTTTGTAAGGAATTTTTTCCCCTTATGTCAACAGACAAGACCTTATTAGGTCTAAAACTTTGCACCTACCATTAGAAAATAGAATAAAACATATTGTATACTACCACTATTCAGCCAAATTATACGAACTCACTTTCAATATCTTAACTCATCAGAACAGCATAGCAAGCAAACGATCAGTTATCCTCATAACATGTTGGCACCTATCAAGCCCAATACTCCAAAAATGCAAAATTATTGGTCTGACGCATATCCAACACTGATATGAGTCTGATATGTCACGATATGTATCCAACATGTATCCATTATTTTTTTATTTAAAAAAAAAACTTAACAAACACAGCTAAGATACTGCTAAGACATGGCTCAGGATATACAGCTTCATATTTACTGTAATTTTTAATTGTTACATTTATTGTTAAAAAGAACTTTTTTGTGATATTATTACTTGGGCAGGGAAATTGTATATTTTGTGACTCGTTCATAGTAGAAAAAAAATATTCTAATATGGGTGAGGGAAACATATGTAACTATGCTTACTTATTATGATCACAAGCATTTGTTTTGTAAAATTGTGATCATCTATTGACTATTAATATGTTTGTGTTAATGAATAATTAGTAATGTGAATGTTTATTTTGTTAACATACTTTGGCCGTGTAATATCTTGATATTTTAAAAGTTTTCCGTATCTCCATATCCCTATCATATCGACCCCGTATTGTCCCATGTTCCAGGCTTCCTAGGTTGGCACAAAAACAGTTCAATTTCATCAAATCAGGAAGTTACACACTGCTTGAAAGGGGTTCTGGTTCAAGCAACAAAGCTAAGGTGTATATGAAATTTTCAAAATGGCAGCCTGCCCATGAGGCCACCAAAAAAAAAAAAAGCAATAATACTCACACTACGATAGTTTACCATCACTAACATTGGTCATCTGTCCATCAGTGTATTTTCCACAACTTAATTTTTTTATTTTCAAAAAATCTTGACTAGTGTGATAAAAAAGCATTTTTGTGTAGTCATGAATGTGCCTAATAAAGTAATAATTATAAACACAATATCATAAGATTCCCACTTAAGGGGCCATCACCTTGAACAAACAAATATACACTACAACCACATATACAAGCATTTGAAGTAAAGATATAAAGTTTGGAGGAAACTCTACATCCTTCACATATCAAAAGGAAACATGTACTGTAAATGACATTCAAGAATATATAATAATTAAATAGAAAAAAACAACTAATAAATATAACTATTTTTTACAATAACATATAAAGTTTAAAATAATAATAGATATCATCTGATAGTACATATCAATAAAATAAATTAAAAATAATTAAAAATTGCTAGACGTATTATATATGATCTAAACTTTAGCAGTTAAGTGTTAAGTTGTTCATACATTTCGTAATATTATTTATTTTATTAAAAGTACTTCTGCTAGATTTTCAGTTTACTGCTTTCTTTGCCTCAGTGACTAACCAGGTTCTTAAAACATCAGTCAACATGCTTATAAGTTGTCCACCACCTAAATATTCCCAAAAAAAAACTCTTTATTCTGAACCTTATACTACCCCACATATGGCAAATCTTGAAGGTACTTCTCATGTAAAAGAACATTCCCCCACCCCCCGCACACACAAAAATGTAATAACAAACCTCAAAGATTGAATATCATCCTGCTCTGCAGCTTTAGATCTTCGAATTGCCTCTTCTGTTGGAAGACAGGTTAACCAAGATAGGAATATAAGGCATATAAACATGCATGAAATTACATGGATCTATATATATATATATATATATATATATAAGTTTAACAAACCACTGACATACCTTCCTCCTTTCGTGTTAATTTTTGTTCAGTCAACTGACAATCAAGAAACAATTAAAACAATTAGAAGGAAGCAACAGAAAATATAAAACATTAAAAAGATATATATTACAAATGTATGGATGGAACTAGGTAAATGTGCTTCTAATATAAACATCATTATATTCTTCAATGATATTAAAGAATCTAGCAAGCTTTAAAAGGACAACTGGACAACAAGTTCATAATGTTATGAGCAATAAGTATGATCCACATGCATTTAAGGCTGATAATAGCAAAGTCCAGAAAATCTTCTGTGCCAAGATACAGTTAGTATCTAAGTCATCCCCAAGCCAAGATAACTGGCATAAATTCCACTAACAATTTTTCACAGGGTTGGGCAACATAACACTAATTACGGTAATACAACCACATGAGATAGGCAAGCAAGGTTAGTAGTTTGATTTACCCTATCTAGCCACTAAGTGTCTATTTATTTTGCATTAGAGTGACTACTTTCTTAATGAATAATCAATTTGGAGTTCTTGATGAATGCTGGGTGTGTCTATATACTTCTAGCCTAGAGCAGAAACTTGGTGGCAGAGTACAATTTTTTTGTTCTACCATGCATATGGTTGGAGTAGAATGCAGACATCTTCAAAGGTGTTTCTATGCCCTTGCATATGCTATGGGGCAGGTTTAGGCTCTTTCTTTGGTGCTACAGCTATGGTCAGTTAAGGGGGACTAAACAATCTTATATGTGAATAGAATGGACAAATTTGTTGCTAGTTTAAAACTGAAAGTTTGAATATCCTTGTTTCTTGAGGGCCCTTTGGTCATCAAGGAGCCCCTAATTGCATTTTTCCTAGTTTCTCTCATAAAAAACAAGTAATACTATTATAAAACAATAATAATAATATACACCAGAGGTTAATAATAATATGAAAATCTTAATTTTTATATAAAAATATTACGCATTGTTAACCATCTACCTCACAATTTCCCTCATTCTTTCCAATAAACTTTCTTCTTTTATCCATAAGAAAGCATTCATGCAGCTACTACTTAACACCCTAACTTAAGCAGTGGCATTAACCAACAACAACAATAATAGTACTAATAATCATTAAAGAAAAATGACCAAGTACACCTAACCAAATTAATTTGAACATTGACAAGTACCTTCCGTGTCCCTGCTGCATCTCTTTCTCGCATATGCTGCTCTAATTCCTCCTTCTCTCTTTGATCTTTCAATCTTTCTTCTTCGGACTGTTTGCAAATAAGCAAGCAATCATATCAAGACAAGAAACGGATAATAATAATAATAATAATAATAATAATAATAATAATAATAATAAATGCTTTTACAAAACTGATGTAATAAAACATCATATACACAAAGGGAAGTTTTCTTAACAAATTCCGCTTTCACATTATCAACAAAAAATAGACTGCACAAAATCTAGTTTTCTTTTGAAAACATAAATCATATTTAAGTCAGGCAAATAATAGCTCATTACCACCATGGCACATATGAATCTAAATATCTGAAAGAGACCTAATTACCCAATAAACAAAGCCAGAAACTCAATGATTAATAGAGTTGAATATGTTTATTAAAGATTACTGAAATACACCTTAGGAAAAACAACAATCTAGCTGGCAGTGCAATAACATACATAAATCAAACAAGTGGATATGGCAGAAATTTCATTATCAGTTACAGACTATGTCATGTATAAGCACATTTATTTATACATTTA
The DNA here is from genome assembly GCF_000004515.6 of Glycine max. Classification (NCBI taxonomy): domain Eukaryota; kingdom Viridiplantae; phylum Streptophyta; class Magnoliopsida; order Fabales; family Fabaceae; genus Glycine; species Glycine max. Next base: position 18,395,801 of record NC_038242.2, on the reverse strand, counting down.
AAGGGGAAAAATACCTCAGAATCACTATCTTCATCAGGGGAAGTTCTTCTCTTAACTTGTCTCTCCTTTTCCTTTCTCAAAATTACCTGCAGGATTGCATTTGGTGAAAACAAGTCACATGCTGTTAGAAGAACCATTGACTAGAAGCTTACCATGAGCAAGAAATATGTAAATGAATCTAATAGGTTATGAGCACATTGCCTCATCATCTTGATCATCTTGAACTTCAGTTTTCTTCCTGAAACGTTTTTTATGCTTGTCAGAGCTTCTAGATGATGCAGTAGTTACTGAAGATTTATCTACATAGTCATCGTCACTATCGTCATCAGCCTTCAAAATTGAGTAAGTCTTCTGCTTCCTCGCCAACATTGCAGCTTCTCTCTCTTGTTTCTGATATTGCTGATATAGAATGCAAGAGTATCAATAGACAGCAGATATTAGATATTTCTACAGGAAAGGATTTGCTAGACGAAAGCTACAAAGATGGCAGTATATTATCACTGCACGTTAGATAAAATAGAAAAACTCACATTTATACCAGATGATCTACGAGGAACTCTTGAGTAAATTTCTTCCGCAAATGCATGAGTGTCCATTGACGAGATCCCAAACTCCACTAGTTTGCCCACCAAATCAGCTGGAGAAGTAGCTTGCTTGGCTGCAAAACCAAAAAAGAGATTACCAAAATACGGCACATGAATCCCAGACATGATTTCCAAATTGACTATAGAAGAATTTTTAAAGCGAGAAAACAATATTAAATGAATTACATAGTCCAATCATGTACTGGACAACTGTGGGCTGAGAATATCCCAGTAGAGACATCAACTTATCTGATACCCATGTCTTTAGATTGTCGTCACTCCCCATTGTCACTGCATAAAGTAATATAAAATACAATACATTAGCCTAATTTCAGAGTACATGGTTAGGAAACATGACAAGAGTGGCTCTGAAGATGATGCTAACTAAAAATTTAAAATTCTTGTAAGCCCAGATAGAACTTGATCCATAGTTGCAAACACAAGTAATATATAATCTTCGCATCTAATGTTAACAAATGTCACTGGAAGATGTAACACTTATTCTGGTGGGAGTTGCAAATTCAATGAGAAAAAAAAAATTATGTATCTTCCTTGCTTAGATGCTACATATTGGAGAATTGATACTTTGATGAGCTGAGAGTTTATTTATCATCCTAAAAATAAAGATTCTCGTGTGTCAATGAACAATGCTCTGGCAATTAAAATGTATATGGTGTGGTGTTTTTTTCACTGGCACCTCACTCCCTTTTGAAATTAGGTTAACCTTAGTAGAACAAAATGGATCAAATGTTAATGCAACAACCCAAGCTTCTGTTCCTAGTCCTTGGAAATTCATTTCACATGTTTATGCCACTTTTCATGAGTTTTTTGGTTTTACCATTGTTTCAAGTGCAAAGAGTACTGAATAAGAGAGGTTACAATAAAATGAGATGAGTAAATACACCGGTGGCCCAGTAACGTAGAAATTCTTCGGAAAGAGAATGTTGAAGTCAAGAGGAAAAAAAAAAGTGAATACTCAAATCACCTAATATTCCCTATTAGAAGAGTTTGGCCTCTTAGAAGCAATAGAATAGACAGGAAAGAAGGTAAGATAAGTAGAGACTGCATCAAAAAGAATAACTCAAAGAAGCCATCAAAGGAGATGAAAATTTACCTGAGATTGCCAACAGAGAGAGAAGGAGAGGCGCGAGAGAGAGGGCTCTAGAGAGAGAAACGCGAGAGAGAGGGCTCTAGAGAGAGAAACGCGAGAGAGAGGGCCCTAGAGAGAGAAACGCGCGTGAGAGGTCGGAGGCAGGAAAGACGAAGGGCAAACAAAAACGAGAGAGAAAGCGTTTGGATTGTCAGCAACAAATAATTCTCTATAGTTCTCTGCTTCAGTAATCACGACCGTCGATTATATCTAACGGTTGATATGAGGCATATAAATATTTAACCTGCTTGCAGGGACAAATGGAGGAGTTTCACCGTTTTTTTTCCAGATTTTTGGATATGGATAGTTTTTAAACTATTTTTGAAAAGGAAACTGAAGTGGTATTTTATGATAGTTTAATTTTTTTATTTATGATTTTAAATTTATTAGTTTTCTTTATTTTATGATTTTGAAGTCTTAAAGTAACTTTTTTTTAGATTTTATGTTTTGAAGTCGTAATTTTTTTTCCTGCATTTTACTGTATTTTATTTTCTATTGTTTTCAATTTTTTAAAAATTGTAAATAATTTTATTTATTTAATTATTAAATAAGTATTTTTAATTTTACTTACTATTATTTTTATTTGATATGTTTTATATTTAAATGATTTTATTTAATGTGTTATATATTTTTTTAATGTTTTTTATTTAAAATATATTACATTTTTTTAATATTATTTTATTTAATATATTTTGTATATTTAAAATTAAGATATTCTTTTAATAATGTTATTGAATTTTAATTTTTTTAAATGAAATAAAAAAAATAACTTAATGATATTTAATATTTTTTTAATATTTGTTTTATTTCAAATACTTAAATTTTAAGTCAAATATTAAAATATTTTGTTATTGATATTAACTTATAATTTATGAAATAATATTATTTATTTTGTGTAAAGGAATTTATTATTAACAACATCTAATAATTTAGTAATAAAAGTAATTATTAAATTAAAAACATAATACATTAATATAAAATAAATAATACAAATTAAAGAGAAACATAGAAAGTAAAAACTAAAAACTATATTAGTCATCTACTTGTTTATATGGACAGTTACTACGATTATGTCATTCACTCCTGCACAATGAGCATTTATTAGGCCTATTTTGAATTGATTTGTCCATCTTATTATGTATACGAGTAGTGGTTGGCCTTCTCGATGTTTGTCATCGTTTCAAAGGATCAGACATAAAATATGGACCTAAATATTGAGGTCATCTGTCTTCACTTCCAAGGGAATGAAAGTGATGCTGATAAACTTTGAAAATATTTTTCAACTTGTATAAAGGGTCAACAAAGTCATCATAATTTAAATTGTAAAAAACACACATTGTAATCGCATGCGAGCAAGAAATTCAAAATGCTAGAAATTGTCCACAATCACACGACCATTCATTCAATTGACAGTACATGCCATTTCTCGTCGATCAAGCCGCGTATTTGCAATTTCTTGAACCTCAAACTCCCTTGTTTATCGAACATACATGCAAACATAATGCAAGGTAGCAATGTGTTGACTTTCTTGCATCATGACATATACGTCGTCAGAGTACCTATGTCCTGCCTTTATCATATTCATGATTTTCATGCCATTAGTAACAAATGATTAATTTATTTTATTAAATGTTTCATTGACTAAGGCAGTAATAGGTAATGCTCGGGCTCCTTTCAAAACAAAATTCATACATTCGGCAAGGTTGGTAGTTATATGATCATATTGTTTTCCTTCATCGTAGGCCTAAGTCCATTTACTCTTGGGAATTTGGTCCAACCAATCTGCTGCTTATAAAAACACTACTAACATTGCAAGCAACTTTGCCTCAAATCGTGGTTTCCTCATCTCATATCTTATGGCAAAAGATAAAATAATGAGTAATAAATATAGTGAAGATGTAATAAAACAAGAATTTGATGCATGAAATGGTTAGAAGCATACCCATATTGATGACTTATTTTTTTAAATCAATATTTTTAAATTGTTTGTTGAAATTTGATGCAATTTGACGAATGAAATACACAAACGAAACATCCAGTCCAGTCCACCCAACTTGTTTTGATTGCAAAGCTGCTAGCAAATTGGTTCCCCCTATCTGATATAATACATAAATTTGGTTGAGGTATAACATATCTCCTTAACTAATGCAAGAACCACATCCAAGCTTCTTCGGTCTCGCTCTCAACAACTGCAAAAACAAGTAGAAAATTGTTCCTACTACCATCTTGTCCAATGGCAATCAAGAAAGTACCACGATACATTTCAATTAAAAATGTCTCATCTACTTGCACAATTGACTTGCAATATTGAAAGCCCAAAATACACAATTAAGAATCACCCTAGGAGACTCATCCTCACCATCCTCCATTGAAGAGGAAGTTTTGTATCTTACTATTGTACCTAGTACAAAGTGTTGAGCAGTTGTCAACCATACAGGCAGATAACTGTATGATTGTTCCCAACTTTCAAATGTCATTTCAAGGGCTTTTTGTTTAGTTGTCCATGTTTTTTTGTATGAAACAGTATAACCAAACCGTTGTAGCATGTCTGCAATCAAGGTTTTGATTTCAATACCAAGATTTGTTTTCACTAAATGAAAAATATTAGGAGCAAATACAGATGAGTCTAGCCTAACAAGATCTTGTGATATGACAGAAGTTGTGCAAGTGTGAATACCATTTATTTTCTTCAACTCTCACCTTTTGCGTATTTTGCTAAATGATACTCTCGCTCTCCAATAACATCCGTTACCATATTGATTACACATGATAACATACTTGTCACTCTTGTTCTCTACCACATCAAAATTAAATGAATGCACAAAATGAAATTGTTTAATGACATCCATAGCTACTTGTATTGATTCAAATATCAAACCTTCATAAAGGTCATTTGTACTAGCACTCCCTCTATTCTAATAAGAATTTGAGTACTCTTGATTTTTTGAAAGTTGGCTACTAATAGTTTCAAAATATGAAAATGACTCACTTTGATTGTTTGGTTCTCTATGTTCATGAACGTCGTGTTGTTGTTCGTCGTCACTGAAGTCGCTAACATTATCTCTTATTATGGGTTCTTCACTAGTCATCTGTCAAAAAATACAAAAGTAACTTATTAGTGAAAATGTAAATAATTTAGTGTATCTAACATTAAATAAAAAAAACCCCATGTTGGGGAAAATTGAAAAAAAAAACTCTTTGGGTAAAACTCCCTAATTTAGTGTATATAACGTTAAATAAACAATATACCGGGAAGACTGTAAGAAAAATGTGAAAAAGAAAGACCCTTTTGTATTATGAAAAATATGCAACATTCTTACTTTGTAAAATGCAGTGTGAACTAGACCTCCCTTTTATAATGAATATGAACAGTGAATAATGAATAGTGAATAGTGTAGCATACTTTTGTATCAATGAAAATAATAGTATTTTTGCACTAAGACTTTTCATTTCATGTATAGTGTGCATATAATTAACTAATAACATTTTTGTATAAATAATAATAACAACTCTAAAATATTATTATCTAATAACTTATTTAAATCTATAAGACCCTAAAATAATATTAACTTAACACTTATGATTTATTAAAAGACTAAACCCTAAAATAATAATAACTTAAAACTTATAACTTATTAAAAGACCAAAACTCTAAAATATTATTATCTAATAACTTATTTAAATTTCTAAAACCCTAAAATAATAATAACTTAGAACTTATTAAGAGACTAAACCCTAAAATAATAATAACTTAAATCTTATTATACTATAATATTATCATATATAATAACGTATAATATTTTAAAATTACAATACAATATTTGAAAAGCAAATAGTGAAGTCGTGACATGTTTCACGACTTTGAAGCCCTCCATCCACCATCCATCATCCATTTTGCATGAAATCGAATCCAAGTCGTCCATTGAAATAGTGAAGTTGTGCCATCCTTCACGACTTTGAAGTTGTGGCCAAGTGACTGACTTCCAAGCTGCACCATTTTCGTTGTGAATTCGTGAAGCAAACTGCATGAAAAATGAAAGAAAAATTGCACCATTTTGGCCAATTGCTGGTGAATCAAAGTGCAGGAAAAATGCAAAAAAAAATATTGCATATTTTGGCCATTTGCATGCAGTGAATAGGTGAGTCAAAGTATAAAAAAATTGCACCATTTTGACCTTTTGCATGTAGTGAATTGTTGAATCAAAGTGTAGAAAAATGAAACAACTTAATTGTCTCGTGAAGCATGGCACATGCATGAATAGTATAATAGTAAAGTTGTCTCATTAATGGATGCACGATCATTCAATGCATCATGCTAGTAAACATTAGGCTACTGAATATTGCAAAGGGTAGCTTACATGAAAGGAGTATCATAGTCGTGAAGCATGGCAGAAAAATAGTTGGTTGAAAGTTTTGATGCATGTTTTACTGTTGGTGAATAATAAGTCGAAGACACCAAAGCTATGTGTTGAAAAAAGTCCAAATCTTACCTAGTTGAAAGTTTTGATGGGTGTACTAAGTTCAACATTAACTCAAATGCATGCCAGTTTGTTATCTGATAACTGCTATATATAGGTATATTTTGAGATTAAATCATATAGGAATTGTTAATTTTTCTCTCATATTTTTTCTATTTTGTGTGAATAATTGGAATTTTAACATCATTTAAGTTTTTGTACAGAAAGTGTTCAAGTTTGTGAGTTTATAATAATAATTGTTGCAAGAAAACAAAGTAAAGTTTGAAAAAACAAATTGAAGATCTGAAGGTGTTTGCTTATCGCCTCTCAAGCGCTCAGCGTGCAGAACACGCTTAGCGTCAAGAAGTATGGAGAAGTCTGATACGTAAAGGAGCGCTCAGCCCGAGTCACACTCTCAATGCGAGATTACCGTCATACTCGCTAAGTGCGGCAATCGCGCTTAGCACGAAGGTTACGTGAAATCCAAACTAAATTGCTCCTGTAAAAAGAGGAAGAGGAGAATGAGAAAAGACACACAGCTACGCAGAGAATATTCAAGAGAATACAATTCCTTATAGAAGGCAAAGGCTAGAAGCAGGAGAATCAATCCGTTGGAAGTCATTCCTTCCTCCATTCCCTTTCTTACTTACCCCCTTCACTACTCATTACCCTCTTGCAATTGTAAAGCCTCTCATGACAATGAGAGACTAAAATCCCTTTTGTTGGGAGCTTAGCAACCAACTACTATAGATGTAATTACTCTTCTTATCTATTTAATATTATTATTTTTTCATTATCCTTTTATGTGCTTAATTTCATTGTTTATGGTTTGATCACCTATATCATGGTAAGTTTTAGGGATAACATTGGAAAATGTTATTCTCTAATAGAACTGGAAGAGGGTATGTAAATAATTCATCTCTAGGGATAGAATGATTTTATTTAGCCTGTTATACATCTCTATTCTTAATGTAATTTAACTATTTTTCCTCTTAAAGGGATTTGGGAGAGAAAATCGACAAATTAAGCTTTTTCACTTGAGGGATCATGATTAGAGTATATGAGTAGATGCAAGTGATAATTAAAATAATCTTAAATAGAGAAAAATAATTAACATTACATCAAAAGTAGCTTTGGTAAGCTAATCCCCCAACATTCTCATCTTCTAAATTAACTTTTATTTCTAATATTGGCTTCTCTCATCTTGTCTGTCGTAATTAACTAATTTAATTTTATGTTTGTTTTTCTCTCTTGTTTATTTTAATTTAATTTTATGTCAATTTTTTTTACTGTTCTTTTCACAACCTTTTAAACCAATTTAATTATTAATTGAGAATTTTATATTCATCTATCTAAGTAAAAACAAAGTTCTTGTGGACTCGACACTCAGACTTTTGTTTTAACTTCACTACTTGTACAAATTGGTGCATTTGTCAATCGATCAACATTATCATGCAAACTGAAACCATTAAGTGTATGAGGTCCAATTAAGTTGGCTAAAGACAAATATTGCATGCCTCTTGAAACATCAAACCCATGAATAGTATCGTGTTGTATTTACTGCATTCCACGTGATGCATATAGGCTTTATACAAGTTAAGTTATTTGAAGCTTACACTTTGGTAAAAAAAGCAATACTCATTAAGTGTGTGATGCATTCCACATGAAGCCAACTTATATAAATATATTGTGCCTTTATTCACTTGCATTTTCATTCTTCTCCAGTCTTATTTTCATCCAAACTAAGTTTCCTCACGAAGCTTGTTTTGTTTGTCTACGTCCCACTTTTTTCATCCTTCTATCCATTTCTTGTTTCCTTCGTTGCGAACCAATGACACATGCACAACTTGAACCTATTGATGGATCGTTGTTGTGCTTACAAGACAACTATATTTCAAATCAAGTGTAGGAAGGCCAAGAGTGAATGATTCGTCAGAGGTATAATTCTGTTTAGGCTTTTATACACTTGGATCAGATAGATAATTTTGTCAAAAACCTAATCACTTTAGCTGGTTTTGATCATGTTATAAATGTAAAAAAAATTGATATTAACCAGCATTTGGCTAGTGTGCTGGTTGAACGGTGGAGAAGCGAAACACACACATTTCATTTTCTACATGGAGAGGCAACCATAACTTTACAATATGTGACCCTACAATTGGGCCTGAAGATTGATGGATTGTCGGTAATTGGTAATATCACCGGTGATGTAGGTGTAGCTTGTCATGCATTATTAGGGGACACTCCACTTGATAAGTATATAAAGGGTAAAATGATTTATCTAAACTGGTTGCGGCAAAATTTTCAGCAACTTCCAGTTGATGCTGATGATGTTGTCATAGCACAACATGTCAGAGCTCATATTATGATGTTGATAGGCGGTTGTTTGATGTCAAATACATCACGTGCAAGAGTTCATTTATGTATCTCCTTTTATTATCAAATTTGACTGAGGCAAGTCATTACAGTTGGGATGCAGCAGTATTATCATCCCTTTTTCAAGCTCTAGATCGGGTTGTGAAGCCTAAACAAACGAAAATCGGTGAATGTTTGTTGCTGCTACAGTCATGGGCGTGATACCACATTAAATGTATTGCCCCGAAGATAGATCACCTATCTGTGGAAGAAGTACAAAAAGGACTTGGATTTTCTCTTGCACAAAGGTGGTCTCGTTCAACAACCGAAACAAACATTCCCACCAATTCAGTAAGATTGATACGCGTCATATTTGATAAGCTACATATGAATGAGGTTTATTTCTTAATTTTCATGTTAAGTATTTTTTTATGTTTCCTATTTGAACTTAAATATGTGACAATAATAATGTATGTCTTGCAGTTCTTGTGGATTCCTTATGACACACCAGAAATAAGGCCATTAATTAATAATGTTGAGGTATCAATGATTGTTTGGGCAAAAGTCTCTCTCATATGTTTTGCAATTGTGGAATGACATCCAACTGACAAGGTCATGAGACAATTTGGACTGCGACAAATTATTCTAAATAACCCACCAAACCTAGATCAACTCCATGACATAGATATGAGAGGGAGAATAAATATATTTTTGCCTCATCATCATCGTCACTAGATTGCTAAATGGAATCATTGGAATGATTATATTGTTCATGGTGAAATGGACCAAGGTCTTTTGCATGAAAATTCAGAATACATGCAATGATATATATGTCGAACTAGATGATATATATCCCGTGAGAGGACACTATCTATTGAGGTTGTAAGTTTAATTTAGAATTTTAATAAATTGTTGATATTATTATTCATTATTATTTCTAACTTCGTAAATCTTAATTCACATTATTATCCTGGTTATCACCAACATCAATCATGTGTTGAACCTAGTGTACATCCAGTGCATGTTTCTAGATATACGCCCCAACATCATCAATAACAATTTTCACACCTATCTGATGTAGCTCCAAGTCATAATGGACTACTAATGTCATGATAATCCTGAAAGAATCCTTTCGTTAGATCGATGAAAACGTCTCTTTATATTCAATGTCATCTTTTTGAGTAAATCCCTTAATAATAAGTCTAGCCTCGTAACATTCAAGGTTGCCATGAGAGTCATGTTTAGTCTTGAAGACCCATTTACAACCCTTTGGCAATTCTACAAGGTCTCAAATAAAATTATGTTTCATGGAATTTATCTCTTCTTTCATGGTATTTAACCACTTCTCTTAATTATCACAATTTACAACTTGTGAAAATGAAACTGGATCATTATTATTAATGCTTAAGTTTGTTTCTGTTTCATATAAGTATACCACATAGTCATTTGAAATAACTAATCTCCTTTCTCTTTGAGACCTCCTTAATGCTATTTTTTGTGGTTCTTCCACAGTAGGTTCATTATGTATCATGGACTCATAATTGTGTTGCTCTTCTTCATTATTGTTTTGAACAACAATTAAAGGAGCAATCACCTTACTACTAGAGACAGAAGCTAAAGGGACTTACACTCTAACTTCTTTAATTTTCACATCTCATGGAATTGTACTATCACTGATTTTACTATTTTCAATGAACCTTACATTTCTAGTTTCGATAATTCTCATACTATGATTAAGGCAATAAAACATATACCCTTTGACTTTTCTGGATAACCAATGAAATATCCACTAATTGTTCTTGCGTTCATTTTTCTTTCTTGTGAATCATAAACCCTTATTTTTGCCTATTCATCCATAGTTCAAAATGTGTTTTTGGAAATGCTTTACTAGAAATCCTATTCAGCAAATACATGGCAGTTTTCAAGGCATACATCCACAAAGACACAGGTAATTTTGAATTGCTTAACATACTCCTAACCATATCCATTAAAGTTCTATTACATCTTTCCAATACACCATTTTGTTGTGGTGTACCAGACATTGTGTATTGTGCACAAATGCCACATTTATGAAGGAGTATAACAAATGGACCTGGGTGTTGCCCAGTTTCATTGTATCTTTCGTAATACTCACCTCCTCTATCAGACTTAACAACTTTCACCTTTCTGTCTAATTGTCTTTCTACTTCATTCAAGTAAATTTATAAGGCATCCGCTGCTTGAGATTTGTCATGCAGTAAGTAGACATAACCTAACGTGAATAATCATCAATAAAGGTGATAAAATATTGTTTCTTTCCAAAAGAATTAACATCAAAAGGTTCACAAATATCAATATGCATAATTTCAAGAAGCTGAGTGCTTCTTGTAGCTCATTTCTTTGTATGTTTTATTTGTTTTCTCTTAATACAATCCACACAAATGTTTAGATCCATAAAATCTAGATCGGGAAGAATTTTATTCTTTATTAATCTTTTCATCCTTTCTCTAGAAATGTGACCTAAACGTTTATGCCACAAGAAAAAAGATCGTTTATTCACTAAACTATGTTTAGTGGCAACATTATCATGCAAAGTTCAAATGACCTCAGCATACAAATCATATAATTTCAATTTATATAAATCATCACAAAGAACACCAGTACCAATGAGATGATTATGCTTAAATAAACCAAAACATCCATTAACAAAACTAAAATAGTATCTAGTAACATCAAGTTTAGATAATGAAACTAAATCCCTTGATAAACCAGGTACATAAAGAGTTTCCAATAAATCTAAATGATATATAATGTCGAGTTTTAAACAATAAGTCCTGACTGCTTCCACTGGAGCTTTCACTCTATTCCCCATGAAGACAAACTTCTCATTTGAGTTTATGGTTTGGATTGTAAGGAATCCCTGCATAGTATTAGAAACATGAGTTGCACATCCAGAATCAATCCACCATGTATTATGGGGAGCTTCAGTTAAGTTTGATTCAAAATATACAAGAGCATTAAGTTCACTTTTCTTTTGGAACCAAGACTTACACTTTGGGCAATCCTTCTAGAAGTGTCCAGATTTCCCACAAAATGGAAATTATTGCTCTTTGATACCTTCTTCTGGATTTGCAAAGAGTCTTCATTGATCTTTAACGGTGTTTTACCTTTATCATGTTTCTTCACAAATTTCTTTCTAGCTCCTTGATTCTCTTGGTGGTTTACATAATAGATTGAGTGACTTCCTTGATTCTTAAGCCTCGTTTCTTCCTAAACTAACATACTGTGCAATTCATGCACATTCCATTTATCTTTCATGGTATTATAGCTCATTTGAAATGGGTCATACTTAGATGGTAACGAGTTCAAAATAACTGAACAAGAAAATTCACATTCACAATCATTCCCAAGGTCTTAAGTCTTGCTGCAATATTTATCATCTCAATGACATGTTCATACATAATACATGAACCATCAAACTTCATGGTGGTCAGTGTACTCATTAATGTCCCAGCAAGAGACTTATCAGCTGTTTAAGAGTAATTTCCCACTAATCCCATAAACTTTTTAGCATTATCGGTCTTCGGGAGAGCTGTCTTAATATTGTCTGCAACAACCATTCTCATTAACATTAGGTTGAGTTTGTTAAATCTTTCCCAAACTTTATAATGGACTTTCTCTTCATAATAAAATTCACATAATTGTTTTGAGATATAAAACACATGTCATATATATGATTCATTCAGATAACGACCAATGTATATTGATGCTCTTATTTGGGTGATACACCAACACACAACATACAAACATGATGATGCTAATAAAACTCTTAACATTATTTGGCAATTAAATATGCACCAATTAGTAAATTTATCTTCGTTGCTCGTTTAAAATATTAGTTATTTTTTGCCGTGTAATATATCGCACTCTTCCCTTCATTTGAAGTCCAAATTGAGTTGAAAGATAAAGGTCATATGAAGATAACATAATAATTGAGTATGGCTTTAGTTGATATAGAAGTTACGAAAATTAAATTTTATGTAATTTAAAGGATTGAATATCACATTGGTTATTTTTTGGACATTTTCAAGAGAGTCAAAAGGTTTAATAGTAAATTTTATCATTCAATTTTTATTATTTTACAAATTTTATCATTCAAATTTTTAATTTTTACGCATTTGACTACCATTGACAAAAGATTGATATTTTGACTTTTCATATTAGTTATAATTATAAGATGTAAAAAAAATGAATTTGTACATAATTTTGTTATCAATATGATGGTGAAATGTACAAAAATAAAAAATTTAGATGATAAAATTTATAAAATATTAAAAGTTAGAAGATAAAATTTGTGAAAAAAATTTGAGTGATAAAATTTATGAAAATAAAACTTAAGTAGTAAAATTTATAAAATAATAAAAATTTGTTGTTAAAATTTACCATTTACCTATCCAAAATAAAGATAATGATTTAATGTATTAAATTTAATATAGATTGTATTACATATGTTATTTTAATATATAACGTAAAAAAATAGAATGTGAAATTATAACTTATACAAATCAAAATCATTTATTATTATATATTAAATGCTTAAAAGTATAATGGTTAGAATAAATCGTAAAAGTTTATTCCAAAAAAAATGTAAAAGTTATTTGATGATATATTAATGAGAAAGACCATTTATACATAAGCTGTTAAAAACAAAATTTCTTAGAAAATTAGCTAAGTCCAATTAGAATTAAAATTTCTCTTCATTAATGTGAAAAAAATTTACATTAAAGATCGATACTAGTAAGATACGCACGGGTCATTTCACATTTTACGCATGTACAAAATAGACCTCCGTATAAAATTAAATTTTATTACATTGAAACAAACATAATTAATTGTTTAAGTTATACAGAAATATAAAAATAGAGAGAGACATGTCAAGCAAAGAAAAATAATTAAATCATATCTCAATGTATCATACTATTTGAAACTTGACACCATAGGCTGAAATAAATACATATACTTTAATGTAATCAAGTAATAGCATCATTCCTCTAAAAGAAAATAGCATCATAAGTTTCAAACATGCAGAGTATATATCCAGCTATATTATATTTTTTTACATATTTCCATATATATTTCGATATAAATATAATTACATATTTCCCCAATTCAAAATCTAGAGAACTTGCAGCACATTTGTTCCCATTTGCAAGAGCTTACTACTACCGAGAGATTAAAGAATAACTTAATGAAATAGTTTCTCTTTCTAAAGCATGTATAATAGAGTTATTATAATCATTCATAACTAAATATATACATTTTAGTTTTCCTTTCATTATATTTTTATTTCTCTTTTCTTTCCACCATTTCCATACATACACACACAAAAAATAGTGTACAATCATTTTCCACTATTGAATAATCATTATTATAGTTATCACTTTTATTTCATTTCCATTGTTTTTTCTTATATCTCTCTTGCTCTATGTTTTTGTACAATAAAAAATGGGAGGAAGGAATAGAAGAAAACCTTGGTCTGGTTACTTAATACGAAGAGAAAAATGACCAAAAAGCAAATGAAATTCAAATGTTTAGCTTTCTTTAAAATGGCAAGAAAATAAAAGAGAAATAATGTGTATTGTCCATTTTTTTTTCTTTAAATCAATCATATGTGTTAATTTCTCATCACAACACTCACTACATCTATTGCTTATTTATTTTTTATATTTTATTCTTCTTTTTATCTATATATATTCTCATTTTTACATTATAAATTTATAATGTATGGTGGGCATGAGTTTGTATAGAGAGGAGGGTAGACACATTATGCCAGGGTATAAATTATAAAATCTCGTACTTAATAAGTAGGGTATGGAAATTGGGATGTTAACTGGAGTTTTATTATTAGGGGTGCAAGTGTGTAATTTGATTGCTCTTTGTTGGGTGCCTTTAACGACATGACAGGAAAAGGCAAGTTGTTTAACACATAAGAAACGTTTTTTTTTAAATGTTAATATACAAAATACAAAGATTACTAAAAAGACAGCAAGTGGGGTCAAGAATCTTTTTGACTATTTTTCTTTGATGACATAAGTTGTAATGTAAAAATGAAACTCATCTTCTCTCCTCTCTGACTTAACTCAACTCTGTCTATAAGCAACCAATTATCAGAGCCAAAGGAAAAGAGTGCAAGTGTTGTGCAACAATCAATTATGTTATGAGACCAAAAAAACAAAATCTTGGTTATGATATTTGAACCAAAACCATATAATAAAATAATAAATAATTACCCTAATCTAATTGTAAAATATCACAACCTCCTTAGGGCCAATGATAACCTAATTCTTTATTTAGAAGCAAGCAATAAAGCATATCCATTAATTTTGAGTTAGCACGTAAGTGACAATAAAGACAATAATTTTTTTTCAATAAAATAACTCATTTCATACATTTCAAATTAAAAAAAAAATAATTATTTTAAAATAATTTAAACGATGAGTTATAATTGAATAACATTATAAAGTGTCAGTTCATAAAAGATTAAACTCTTTAAATTAAGAGGTTTTTGTGACATCTACTATCTATATGATAAAAGTAAATAATAACAAAAAAATACGAATCTACAATAGGGCTCCTTAGTTCCCAATACAAGTCTAACATTCCAAATAGCCGTGAGCTCCCTCTTGTTATGGACAACTGTTGACTTCGACCTACAATAAAACCAAATACTGTCATTTAAACCAAACCTTCACATGTATTTCCCTTTATGGTATTCATTGTAATATAAAGTCCATGAGAGTGTTTTTTTTTAATAATCAACTTATAGACAAACTTCCAAATTATCCTTTAAAGAAGCTTACTAAAAAATTATACAAATCAAGAGGAGTTTAACTATATCATAAGAAGAGAAAAAATGGTAAGTTATTATCTAAACCAAGATGATTTCTAAATTATCACTCTAAGACAATCAATCAATAAGTTTATATCTTTTAGTAAAACAGAGGTCTAAGTTGTATCAAAGCTCAAGAAATAGCATAATTGCTCTTTGATTTGTACAGAAATGATGAATCAAAAGAAAAACTTTCCTTCTTTTAAAATAAAATAATTACCTTAATCTTCACCACAACCATGCTAAAGAAAAGATCTAAACAACTTTTAAAATGAAAAGCATTTGTGAAATTACACTGATGGTGTACGATAAAAAAATATATCATTCCAAGTCCATATTTTCATAGGAGAAAAGAAAGCCACAAACAAACAATCATAGGAAGAGAAAAAATGATAAAAAAATTTACCATGAAAGGAAGATATAAAAAGCAATACAGATTAAACAATGTCCCCATGATGCAATTGCTATTAATTCGTTGGCTGCTAGATCAATAGCATTTGCCACTAAATCATGCATGTCCTTTATCCAGATTAGAACTTAGCAGTGAAATAAAAATGGCCTAAACAAGTAAATTATGTCCTAATCAATTATTTCAGTAACATCTAAGGTAGTTGGGCTGGCTTGATCTTAGCCTAAAATTAACTTGGCCAGTGTGTTTTTCAGCCAATAAATTGAACAATTTGACCTAACTCAATTCGGGAAATAATGAAACCAACAATGTTTTAAACATTAAAGAAAGCAATATTTTAGTTATTTACCTTGTTCCCCAAAGGAATACACACCAAAGAAAAATGCACATTCTGCATTGTTTTTCTTCAACTAGTTAAAACGTCATATTAGGTACATGAGACATGACTTCAACTTCATAAGCAAGACAATAACAAAGTGTGAAAGAGGATATACTTGAATTAGTCCAAAATGCATTTTTAATACAAATTTTCAAGCTCCGGAAGCACAACCTATCAATAAAGCAATTGTTAGAGGATTTGAGCATCCATGATTTCATACTTCAAATAACTCCTTAGAGCTTAATATAGATAAATAATGTCTTAATCCTAAATGAATTTGTTATCTTGTGATAAGAACTAATCCATGAGAATAAGAGGAAATTAACTTTGCAGAGATATATAAGAAAAATAATTGAAAAACAAAGAAACTTCAGGTTTATTTTTTGGTCATTCAATAAGTAGTCAATACTTTTTAAAGAAGAAGAAAAATAATGCTCTTTATTCAAATTGAGGAAAAGAGGTTCATACATCATGTTGCAGATAGCTAACAATCTAAGGTGAAACCTCTTCTATTCAGTATCTTTCCTTAAGCATGAAAGCTAGAGAAGCCAACTTATTAACAATAATGTTGCAGTTTCTTCTTACCCATTGAACACCAGGTGATGAAAAAGAGTGCACCAATAGAATGCAATCTTTGATAATGCCATCAAAATATGTGTAATGCAGTGTTGGTCCCTTCTTACATGACTTCAATACACCATCTTAAGGCCAGAGATTCTTCCACTCTGATACTATAAGATTTGGCATAAACTTTGTTGCTGCTGTCAAAAATTCACCCTAATGGTCCTAATAATGGTTCCAATGCCAAAGTTTGCTTTTAATTTGGCTTTGGTAATGGCTTCTTCCATCTTTCATTCCTCCTTGTAACACTTTTATTGTCTTCAGTAGGCGGTAAAATGAGGCGATGTGCCTGCTGCATATAATCTGCTCAACTAACATTTTCTTTTGCTTGAACACCATTGGTTGATTTGGTTCCTACAATAACGTTCAACAAAGCAAATGGTATTATGATGTGACTAACTTTAGAAGCTTATAAAAGATCATTTTGTAACTTATAAGCTCTGCATTACTGTTGATACTACACATTACACTAAGTTTTGTTTACCAACCTCATCTGGATGTAACCCAAGCAATTGAAGGGGATGGGTAGGTAAGAGATTATTAGTGCAAGAAAATTCAATCTCAGCCTATAAACAACTTCAATTGTCTTCTCCTAGTGTACATAATCATGGCACCTTTTGGAGGAGGAAGATTGAAGAACAATTGCACATGATAATGATAGGAGAATAAATTAAAAGAAAGGTGAATAAAAACGATTGAAATATGAAGGATAAGAAATGACATGAAATAATTCTCTCTAAAATAAAGAAAAGGAAAAGATAAGAACAAAGAGATAATGAATCATTATTGACCACATGCTCAATTAGAACATTTATAGTTGCATATCATGCTATTCACAAAATGAGTGACAAAAGAAGTGAAATTTTATTTTTAAAGAAAGAAAAAATGGTACGAGAAAATCTAATGATAATAATTTAGTATACAATGTAAATTTGCAATTAAAATGATATGACCGTGGCATAAATGATAATCCCTCTAGTCTCGATTATAAGAAAAAAAATACTTTCATTAAATTGTGTCATTTTTAATTAAAAAACAAACATTTTTGTTAAACTATTTTTCATTGGAACTTAATATCAAACATAAAAAAGTTCTTAGCCTTATTAAATGAAAGGTATTTTAGAGAGTCTCATTAAATAAAACATAGGTGACTGAAATTTACTTATATTTGAGACCAAAATATAAAAGACTTTTTTTGCTTATAATTGAGACCAAAAGAAGTAACTACTGGTTAGAAAAAAATAAAAATGATAACTTAAATATAGTATTATACAAAAAGAAATATTTAATGAAGTACATAAATGATATATAATATCTTAATAAAAACAATATAGATTTTTGCCAATGGAATGATAAACATTTTTTGTTTTACAATTAAAATTATAGATATGAAAGAGGAAAAAGATAAAAAGAAAGAGAAAAAATTTTGGAGGAAATTTTTTTAATGAGGTGTTCACATGTGTAAAAAAAACCTTGTTTTGTTAATTGATAGAAGAAGTTCACAATACTATGTAATGTGTATGACTAAAAAATTATATATAAGTAAAATATTATGTGTAGCCAATTATTTGACTATGACAGTTACTTTCTTTGTCTTCGTTTATAAAACTTATGTTTCTTTGTTAATTAAAAAATTATTGATGATTAAAGAATGTTCTTTATTCTAACCGTCTTTAACACTACAAATTATTCAGAATGTTTTCAAGAAAACGAGATTATAATACAAAAGTTGATAATTTAGAATTGATTCATAAAAACAATTACACAAAAATTTGTAAAAAAATCACCCTTTTAAATTAAAAGTTGTAGAATTGTTTCATCTTAAAAACTACACAAGAATTGTTCCTCTCACATTTTGATATCTTATTTGAATTATAAATTTAAAAATCACTCTTTTAAGGAGAATTTTACCTAATGTCATTTACCAAATTTGTTTTTACCTCATTTTCATTCAAAGCAAAAAAAGGTAAAAGTTTTGTATGATTGGATAATCCACAAAGTTTAGCAAAATGCAAAATTGTGATTCAAAGGGAAAGGGAAAAGCTGGGCAATAGATTGAGTTCAAATACATGATTAAAAAAAGTCATGTAGAGAGGTAAGACAAAAGAATAAAAAAAAAAAGAAGAAAGAAAAGAACATACCTAACCAACCAACAATTAATAACTTGTGTTTTTTAATTAAATAATCAAAATTTTAAATCTGTTTGACTATCAGCAACTAAGATTAATGATTATTAAAATTGATAAAATATACTTGATCCGATGGTTCCGCTCGCAATTAGGACCGGAATGAACTAAAAAAAAGTCACTCAATACTCAATAGCCAGCTTCGGTGTAAGTGACACCTCAGATGACTATGTCTATGAGAGAGAGCAGAGATATAAAACCCAACCCAACCCACCTGGTTACAACGCTACGCCTAGTTGGGTGGGACGACAAAAAGCGAAGAAAAACGCGGTTTTTGTTCCCCTGCTCTATCTGACTCTGTCTCTCTGCAAAAACCTTCGTTCATCGTCAACCCACGAACTCAAACAACAAATCATTCATTCTTTCAATTGTAACATATAAAAAAAAATGGGTTGTTTCGCCAGCAAAAACGCTGACACCAAGGCCAGTAGGGCCGCGCGCTGGCGATCCACGGGCATCGTTGCTTTGCGCGATTCCAAATTAAAGGCAAGTTTTGGATCATTTCTCTCTCTCTCTCACACATCTTCGATTTTATTTTCTTTTCCTTTCGATAAATTTATCGTCTTTTTACTCTCTTAGTTTGTGTTTTGTGGTATTTACTAAATTGCAATGGTTTTTCTTTTTTCATTTTTCGTCGGTTGAGATGATTGATGCATGAGGCGTGGGGTGTTACCGTATTAGCCGTGTCACGTGCTAAACCTTGAAAGTGTGTTGATATTATTCTGGTGACAGCAAAGAAAAAAAGATTATGCTGTCTTTCTTGTTTGAATTATGTTACTTGTAAAGTGAAATTATTTGTGGGTGATTTGTGAGTCTGATTCGAATTTTTGGAAAGGTGGTGTTATACTGTTATGTGATACTTGCAAGAATCTGTGTCCAAAAAAATTGATGAGGTCTGTGGCTTTTATGGAAAATTTGAAATTTATGTTGTTAGTTGTTAGAATGTTAGTTTTGTGTATTTGTATTTGTGTTGATTGCCCTTGTGTTTTTTTGTAACACACTTGCTTACCTTGGAGCCTTTTGCTAACAGACGTTTCCGGATGAAATTCTCGAGTTAGACAGATCTGTTCGCACTCTTGACTTGACGCATAATCGAATAGGTAAGAGGTTTTTCATTCTTTTGTTTTCTTTTCCTTACATTTTGGTTAAGATGTCATTGCTCTGAAGTGAGATATACTAATTTTGACCTTGAACAGAAGTGCCTTTCCTCTAAATGATTATTATGGCTATTGTTGTTACTTGTTGCTCTTGTTTTATTGTTAATAATTCGTTTTCTTAATTGCAGTTGACATTCCTGTGGAAATTAGCAAGTTAATTAATGTACAGCGCCTGGTAAGGACCAACTATTACTCTGCCTTTGGGACTGTATCTTCTATTGAGCATTTACTGTAAAACTTTTTGGACTGAGACATCGGTTATGGATTTTTTCTGATGCTGTTGAATTATGAAGGATCGGTTAATTAAATAAGCTGCAATAGATTTTGGCATGAAATTAATAGCCCTTTTTGTTAATATCAGTATTCCAGCCAATTATTGTTGCCTTGAGTACGTTTCATTGAATTTGTGCAGTTCAGTAATATAATTATTCTTGGCCAGTTTCTTTTAAAGGCTTCAGCTAAGTACCTACATATGACGCGTATAATGTTCAATGGGTAGTTATATGCCATGCTTCATTTTCAGATATATGTACTAATTTCTGTTAATCTACAAGCTGGTGATAGAAGGCTTTCAACCCTATGAAAATAATTGCCACAAAAGCAAAAGAATTGAAGAGTCTAGTGCTTGCTAGTAACGAAACCTACAAGCAATTGAAAATTATAATTGTCTCCTTACTTGGTAATTGGTATTTGGTACACTTCTATCCAAGTTGCCATACATGCCTGTTTTGCACCACTCATTGTACTTATCTACTAAAGGGACAATAGAAGTTATGAAGCCCAGGCCTGACGGAAGTTTGGCTGTATTCCTGCCTTGAACCCTGTCATATTGTCGTTTTTCCTTACAAGTTCAGTTACTCATCGATTCTTGTAGAATCATTAAATTGAGTTTATTTATTCATTTTGAAACTCATGCTTTTTGGAACACATGTTAAGACTGTGCTACCTTTCATTTATTTATTTTTGCCATGGTAGTGTTTTGGTAGTGGTTGCTTTGAAGTTCTTAAAACAGCTATAATTATGTGTGAAAGATTGATTATGACCACTATTTAATATGGAAGTTGTACTGACGTTACAGATATTAGCGGAGAACCTCATTGAGAGACTGCCAGTAAATTTGGGGAAACTCCAATCTCTGAAACTGATGAACCTGGATGGAAATCGAATTACTTCCTTGCCTGATGAATGTAATTTTCTTCTTTAATCCTATAAGTAACTATTTAAAAGAAATATTATTATCTTATTTGCTCACATGATATGTATGTAGTGGAATTTTTCTCTGTTTTTTGTAATAACTGACAGTATATTATTTCTCTAGTGGGCCAGTTAGTAAGGCTTGAACGCATATCCATCTCAGGGAATTTGTTAACATCCTTGCCAGCAACTATTGGAAGTTTGAGAAATGTAAGTAATTATGCATCGTGAAAC
Source organism: Glycine max (assembly GCF_000004515.6). Taxonomy (NCBI): domain Eukaryota; kingdom Viridiplantae; phylum Streptophyta; class Magnoliopsida; order Fabales; family Fabaceae; genus Glycine; species Glycine max. The sequence goes on along the minus strand of NC_038242.2, from coordinate 18,374,207 downwards.
CTGAATATCCCTTGACTTTTTTATGGCTTCTATGATTTGGAATTTGCATCATTTCATTTAATACATTATATGTAGATATAACTATGAGTATCATTGCTTCACGATTATGGAATTTTGAAAACTATGCAATTATCCTTTTATGTGCAGACATTTAAAAAAGGTAGCTGTCTCCTTGTCAAACATATGTAAGACATGATGTAACGTTACTCATTATAATGAGACACTATATTTTATTATACTGTCTGTTGTAGCCCGTTTTTGTCCAACTGTTCATGCTTTTAGAAAATATCAGTTTTTCTGCTGACATTGGCTTAACTTATAAACCATGAAGAATCTTTAATTATGACCTTACACACACTGACATATTGTAATATTAAATGGTAAATTTATTATAGATAGACTTGTGATTTTGATTTGCATGGGGCTTGGATTATAACCATGCAGTCATAATAAATGAACAGAAAGTGCCCTTGTAGTGTTTTTTGGTATAAAATGCATAACTTTTTCTTAACTTTAGAGTCTAATACATTGTTTGACGACGCAGCTGGTGCTTTTAAATGTGTCAAATAACAAGTTACAGTCTCTTCCAGAGTCTGTTGGGAGTTGCTTCTCTTTGGAAGAATTACAAGCTAATGGTATGTTTTTGATTGACACAAAAGGTTCATGCATGCATTGGCATGAGAATGGTATTGAATGTTTTTGCATATTTGTGTGTGCGTGTGTGCTTTTCATTTTCCTTGTGCCCTAATTCATTTTCATATGCATGTGTGTGTATTTGTTCAACTGGATTTTGTTGATTATTAGCATGATGAGGAGGATCCGCCTTTGTGCTATCTTTATTTCTCTAAAACGGATGTTTTTGTTTTAGGGTTTTGAGTTCACAATACTAGATTGCTGTGCAATTTTTCTTGAAGTTTGAGATTACTTTTCTTACATCTTATCTTTAAGTTGAAGCTTAAGTGCTTGGATTGCCTCGTGTTTTGTAGTCTGAGCATGTTTGTTTAAGGTATTTTTGAGGAATGAATACTTTCGTTAAAAGCTCTCCCTCAGAGAGCTGACATAAAAAGCTCCCCCCTCCCTTCGATAATCCAAACAGGCCTTGGTCTAGTTTAATTTAAT